>NW_023596380.1:137690-255190 GCF_011947565.3 Pollicipes pollicipes | reverse complement strand
CTTCTGAAGTGACGCCACTGTCGCCCGAGTCGATGCTGCGGTCCGAAATGGACGGCGTTGAGAAGGTCGAGGAGGACTTGTAAGTGCTTAAGGGCGGTGATAGAGACGCCAGGGGTGCGTTTAGAGCTCATAGGAGGTCCACATCCATCCCTGGTGATCTGCGTCTTCAATGTTTTTTATGCAACTTTTTGTACATTTTAAGGTTTCGTACAGTTCGTATAGGAAAAGTAAGCACCTATGCTTAGAATACGTACGTAACTGTGCGTATGAGCAAAGGCATTTACGGTATAAAGTTCGTATGGCAAGTGTATGTACATACGCAAAAGCTCGCACGCAAAAGCTTATAAGCAAATATTTGCATGGTGTAAAGTACGTATGAAAAATATTCGTATTGATGAAAGTTATGAGAACAAAAGCCCGCAAGGAAAAGGGCCCTTTGTATGGAGGACGTACGGGAATATTCGTAGGCAATTGTAGGTCGGCAAAGATTATTAACGGATCAAGTTTATGTCCCGAAAATGTGCACTCAAAAGTCCGTAGCCGTTTTTTATACAAGAACAAGTTTGGCAGGACTCCTTTGGGTAGCGTAAAGGGCAGATCAATCACAGAGTACCGAACCACACACCATCAGATCTCATGCTTCGCTGAAAGCTGACTTCGCTGAAAGCTGATTTTGCAGAATGATATAGGGCATGCGTGACAGTGTGTAATTTCCAGTTTTATGCGGCGTACAATTGGAAAGTGATAGCCTGGGGCAATATTCCACCGAGCTCGGGGCAAACAACATTTCGAATCAAAGCGGGTGCATCAAAGTGGGCGTAGTGGTCGTATCTTTTTATCTGAACTCCGGTCTGTCGTCGACGTCATCAGGATCAGGGATGAAAAGGAAACATAGCAAACACCGCGGGTGATCTGCGGTGGACACGTTTTCTTTTACCTTCCGTCCCGCCCATCGAGAGTCATTCCGCACTATTTCCATTTATTCGGGCTCACGTGCTGCCGTAGAGGGAGTTTGAGTTCACGTTGTGAAGAGTTAGGCGAGTTATAATATTTTACGTGACCGATGCAAGGGACTCTGCTCACCGCCATCCCCAACCCCCATCTCCCCTCCCCGGTCGACGGGATGTGGTGGTCCCCCCAGTGACAATTTATCCGACGCCAGGCACCAAGGATGGGGAATCTGCATTCCAACTTCTAATGGTCATCTGGATGCGATCTGCTGCGCATGCGTGATTCGCTAAACGAACTTAACTGTGACGAGCATCTGCGTACGAACATTCGTGGACGATATTTTGCCATACGAACTTCAGCGCGCACGAACATTTTCGCTAACATTTTCGTTTCGTTTTCACACAATTTCGTTCGCTATGATTTTCTCCGGCCAAAGATTTAGCATCCAAATTATACGATTCAGGAAGGTCTTATATTACAATTTTGGTGGCCCCTGGGTCTTATCCTAACTATCCTGACGAACTTTATGCATGCCAACTTTATCCTTCGACCAATGATCGACAAGCCTTTCGTTGCGTACTTCTAACCGCAACTCACATTCCATGCTCACAGCATGACAGCTTCGGATTGCGTTGATTGACCATCTTTGAGGATTTATGCTGCTCCATAATAAAATACTCCTGAACAAAAGATAGTAATGATTGTGAAAATGTGCCTCCTTGGTGGCTTAGTTTCCCTTTTCAAATAATTTCCAAGCATTGGCCTCCTTATTTCCACACGTATGGTTATTTTCCTTTGCGAATTAGAGCAAGCTTTGTCTGTGAATGACACTTTAAAGCTTTGCCCATCTCAGACAGGCCCCAAGCATCACGTGACCCGCACCCTCCGTTTCAGTTTCTGCATCGGATGTGTGTACGACCACATGTGCCGTGCGAGTTAGATCCGGAGAGAGGTAGCTGCAGCACATTTGGTAAACGCACTGGTGAAGAGCGTGACGTCGTTGGCACTAACAGCACTGCCGTTTCGTCCGTTCGATAAGTAACATCTGCGATTTCTTCCCACCACGGGTATGCTGTTCTCGGTCGGTGTTGTGATTTCGCGCACAGTCACGGGCTAGTGAGCTTAATGATTTCCAGTAAAGCGAAGAAAGTCGATGCGTCTGCCGATATAAATACCGTGTAAAGGCCTGTAAGATGGTGCTCGTCTACAAAGAAATACACGACACATGTTCATGTTTATTTGAGTGTGTTCTGCAAGCACGGCACAGTGCTAGGTACCAGTTGATATGAAGTATCCAGACTACAGTTAGCCGACTCCCATTTATAGTCCCATCGCACCATTAATATTAAGGTGTGAAATATGCTAATTTTACTTACAATTTTCATCTCTACGTTCTCAGCGAAGTGTAACGACAAAGATAAGCAGATTCTGGTTAGCACGCTG
Source organism: Pollicipes pollicipes (assembly GCF_011947565.3). NCBI lineage: Eukaryota > Metazoa > Arthropoda > Thecostraca > Pollicipedomorpha > Pollicipedidae > Pollicipes > Pollicipes pollicipes. Next base: position 252,796 of record NW_023596380.1, on the reverse strand, counting down.
TACGCCGCGGACAACCAGTGCACGTGTCCTTTATTACCTTCGTAAATACGGCTACATCTGGTTCAACATGCACAACAACAGCCACAGCGCATGGGGTTAAAGTCGCGCATCACATGACAAAGCTACAGTTTATTGACAAAATGTAGTCTCCCAAACATCACGTGACAAAGCTAGACATTCATTGACAAAAGCTGGCCTCCCCAGCATGATGTGACAAAGCAGCAATTCATTGGCAAAAGCCAGGTTCCCCAGCATGACGTGATGGAGCTACAGCTCATTGACAAAAGCCAGCCTCCCCCAGGAAAGCCTCTTTCACTCCGTGTTCTTTCGTGCCCCTTTGGTGGGTGATGTCTTTGGTCTCTTTACTGTCTAACGTACGTCCACTGTGCTGCACATCGACACAAATGCGACCCAACCTCGTACAGCACCTTTCAACATCATCATCCCCTTTGCCTACCCCAGCACGTCACCACCGGTCAGTGTCTGAATCACGTCCCTCCTCAAGACTCACGACTCTGGAGGTCCGCTCTGACGATGCCGCATCACCCGCATCAGCTGCTCACTCGCGCAGTCCCTGCCGACGACACCGCCCGAGCGACATGGAAGCCCTTCCCACCGCACGGCGGTGTCGCCGGCACGCTCCGACAGCCCCGGTGCTGCGGCGTCACCACCACGGCGGTGTCGCCGGCACGCCCCAACAGCCCCGGTGCTGTGCCGTCACCACCACGGCGGTGTCGCCGGCACGCCCCGACAGCCCCGGTGCTGTGCCGTCACCACCACGGCGGTGTCGCCGGCACGCCCCGACAGCCCCGGTGCTGCGCCGTCACCGCCACGCGTTTCCTTGAGGACGTTCAACTGACTAACCCCAGGCCAGGACAACGCCCCTCGTCGGCGGGGAGCGGCCTGAGGCGGCCGGCGGGGGCCTAAGACGCCGCACCTCCCCCCCCCCCGTGTCGGCGGGGCTTAAGACGCTGCACCTCCCCACCCCCTGCCCGTGTCGCCGGGGTCTAAGACGGTGCACCTCCCCGCCCCCTGCCCGTGTCGCCGGGGCCTAAGACGCTGCACCCCTCCCCCCTGCCCGTGTCGCCGGGGCCTAAGACGCTGCACCCCCTTCCCCCCCTCCCCACCCCCTGCCCGCGTCGCCGGGGCCTAAGACGCTGCACTTCCCCGCACCCTGCCCGTGTCGCCGGGGCCTAAGACGCTGCACCTCCCCACCCCCTCTCTGCGTCGGCGCTTAGCCCAGCATCGAGATCACCTCGAACAGCTTGGCGACGCTGCCGCCCAAGCTGATGACCTTCTTGGCGGCATCGACGATGTCGCCGGTGTCCACGGTGCCGGTCAGGTCGATGTCAGCTGTCTCCCGGCTGACACAGTTCTCGTGCGACACCTGCGCGAGCTGCTCCGACCGCATCCCCAGATTTGGTAGGCGGCCCTTTACCTGGCGGTCACACGGCAGCGGCGTGAGGGGTGTAACGGACTCACCCGGCCCGGCAGACCCACTCGTCCCCCGCCGGCTGACACAGACGGGCGTCAAGGGTGTGATGACCTCATGGTCAGACCGGTTTCCTAGGTGCAGGCGATGGGCTAAAGGCTTCGTGCGTTGCAGTCACGTTGCCTGCTGCCTGGCTGGATAGTGAACATCAAAGTGAACAGGAGTAGCGAACATCGGTGCAACTCTGGGCTCATATGACGCGCAGACAAGACTTGGGAAACGGTGATGGAGACGAAAATCGCATCAACGCCATCTCCTCTCTCACGAAATGCATTGATCGCTTTGCCTTATGGTAACGACATGTATGATGCCCGTTGCGAATGTCCATAGACATGTATATATATATATATATATATATATATATATATATATATATATATATACCTGCACGGGGGAGTGCCAGACCAACATGTGCGCAAAACCCACCACCAAAAACTTTTACGCTCTGAACTGACTGAAAACACACTGATTCTAAAACCATTTCCGAACAAACGCCGTCTACAAGTTCTTGAAGTCATCCTCATCAGAGAATGAATGCCTGACTTAAACAAACAACTTAAGTCATGCATTACTTCGGACGTGTTCAGTCACCCAATGGCAGCGGGGTGATTCGATGTCTTTTCCTTTTCCATGTTGTTAAGCTGGCTGGAAAAGTAGTATACGCCTTTTGAATGTGCTTTGTAATTCAACTAGATATTCGAGTGTATAATATTTTGCCTGATGGTCCAACAATGATTATGCCTTGTCGAGTACGCCTCGTATTTTGCCATATTCAAATGTTTTCCGTCCGACCACCTCACATTGCTTTGAGAATGGAGAATGAGTGTCCTTGAAACGTTAGCTTGTTTACGCTTATATCTATGGCCAGGTTATATTATATATAGGCGAGCTGATTTATGACTCACCGAAAACGACGAAAGATTTAATTCGAGCAATGGAACAAACGCACAAGAAACTGATGACATGTACATTTGCCCTTCCGTAAAACAAAACTTCCCTTAACGAAAGCATACTACCTACGTGCACGAATATATATATATATATATATATATATATATATATATATCGGTAAAGTGAACAACAAAGGCGCCTGTGGATTTCACTGATGTTAATACGAGCGGCAACGTCTTGAAATGAATGCCTTTTTAATGGTGTTAGGTATCGATTTCTAAGACCAAAAAAAACATTCAAGATCCTTGTTTGTAACTTTTCTAACATTTCCCTGCATCTCAAAAGCAGTGCAGCAGCAAACTGCTGGATCACGAATTGCTCAAATAGGTAGAAGCCTCTTGCCAAAGCAGCCGTATTGACAGAAACGAACGGGGTTCGGACAAAAAGTCACTAAACCCCTAGTCCTAACCGGCATTGGCATAAACAACGAACTGCTGCACCCCCCTCACCCTCTCCTAAACGCGTTTCTCCCACCCAGCGCCTGGCCATGCGCCCCTGAGCGTGGACCGACAGTGGCGCTGTCGGCTCCGGCTGGCAAGTGGCGGACATAGCCCGCACCCCCGCACCTGCCGCACCGGCGGAGCGGAGCACGACCACAGCGGCGGCGCCGTCACACCAAGGGCGCGTCACGGGCTGCCGGCCGACCTCCCACCAAGGACGGCTTATTAACGTCGGCGTTATTGCAACGGCTGGGTGCGTGAGACACCAGCAGTGGGCCCGAACAGGTGTGCTCCGAGTCCGGGCGGACTCCGAGTGGATTCCGGACTTCTAACTTCTGGAGCAGGGTGATACTTGCCGAAAATAATTTGGATTCTACTAGTAATTCGGAACTTTTAAGGCCGTATTCTCCAGTGTAATGTAATGCTGAAATGATTGGCTCGGACTCAAGACACTAGCGGTCGTATTCAGACTACGACTTTTGGATTCGCATTTAATAAGAGCCCTAGATGCACTGAATACAAAGATAAGTGTCAAGGCAGCTCTGGAAGGTGTATGGAAAGTCGGGTAGGGTAAACTACAAAAAGGCGGATCCAGCCCAGCCCAGCACCGCGACAGCAGAGACGTGGTTCCCCCGGCGAAAGGGTTATGGTCATAGGCTGAACTTGAGACAGCATGAAAACTGCACCAGATAGGTGTACCTGAGCGATTGTAAATTTGGCCGTCAACGGGTCAAATCAGGTCATAGTGGTCAAACTTACCACTTTGTAGATTTATTTTCCCCCGATAAACACCTTCTGTTATTTCAATAACTAAGCATGGTACCACGATGCGGAAGGCGCTGTTAAATAGGTTTTGGAAAGCGTATCAAATGGGCACTAGTGAGCATCGATGCATATTAATTATGACAAAGCATGTCAGGTGAAAGGAAGGAAGGCTGTTGGTGCATTGGTATGTACGACTACATCAAAAACTGAACAGGACACATCGATGTGGAAGGCAGTTTTTGAAATGCCTTCCATAGCTGTAAAATTTGTGTCATTGGCCAGATAGAATGACATTAAAATGCAAAATGCGTGGAGAAATGTCGATGTTTGACCCAGCTTGACCTTGAACGACTTGGCAATGGTAAAGCCACCAGAACGTTGCTACTGCACATCGTTGATACAGACAAGGAAAACAGTCTAGGAAATATATTTGATGTGCATATTCTGCAACAACTAAGCCATGTTTTTAATTTGAAGCAAAATATCAGCGACACGAACTCGAAGACCGGTGGTAGGCTATGACCCCAGGGATTAAAAGCTTACAGCTTTCACAACGCGTGTAGAAAGGATGTAGCCAAGCTTCTCGAAATGTCAGTGCCGTGCCGTTTGTTCGGACGTTGTTCCGGAAAACTCGGGGGCCCTCGAGTCCTCTGCCGTTGAGCGAATGTTGAACACGCCGAGAACTAGGCCCCGGACGGCCCCGACTCGGCACCGGGAGATGCCGACGAGCTAGCAGGAATGCACGCCTGCTATGACGCTTGAGCTTCGTTCCGACAGTTCTGCTGCAGCCATCCGGTGCATTTATTCAATGGTTTGCTTACTAGATAGCACAGGACGTTGATCCGTATGTCCTTGGAGTGCATGCAACAATTGGTTTATGGTGTGAGTGACTCACTCAAGACTAACCGAAGTTCAGTTGCTGGGGTTATCTCTGGAAGAACAATTAAAATAGTTTTCTCACAAAACACTGCGGATAATGGGAACCCACTTCTGTTCAACATGCAGTTAAATGGAAAACAGCTGCCGCGTGTGTAGTCATCAGTCATCAGACGCCACGTGACACGTGCGGGAACGTCCGCAGACGAGCGTGATCCGGCTCCACAAACCGGAGCCACTCTTCTCCGGACCGAGAACACAACGTCTACAGACGAGCCCGATCCAATACCACAGCGTCTGCAGATGAGCCTAATCGGATTCCACAAAACGGATTCACTCTTCTCCGAACCGAGAATGCAACGTCTATAAACGAGCCTGATCCGATTCCACAACGTCTACAGACGAGCCTGACCCGACTCCACAAACCGGAGTCACTCTTCTCCGGGCCGAGAACACAACGTTTACAGACGAGCCTGACCCGACTCCACAAACCGGAGTCACTCTTCTCCGGGCCGAGAACACAACGTTTACAGACGAGCCTGACCCGACTCCACAAACCGGAGTCACTCTTCTCCGGACCGAGAACACAACGTCTACAGGCGAGCCTAATCGGACTCCACGAACTGGAGTCACTCTTCTCCGAACCGAGAACACAACAGCTGGCAGCCTGCATACCAACCACTAGTGATGCAGTAACCTGTCGAAATTGCCACGCGCAGCGCCAGTAATTTAGACGGGAATTAAGCCAAGTGACAGACTTGACGTCATCATCGTACCCATCTAGGCTAAACTCTTGCCACAGGCCCATGTGATATTTACTTTACCATTAAATGCCAAACAACCAAATACTCGCATTAGGCCTGTATTCAAGACTCGAGTGACCTTTCGATTTCAGATGACCCCGCTACGAACCCGAGACATGCCCTTCACATGGACACCCCACTCTCACAGCGCGCGCACGTGTTAACGCCTGGCCCCACTGACCTGGTCGAGCACCGCGCTCGAGATGGGCGTGCCGCCCTTGGAGAGCACGTAGATGGTGCGTCGGCTGCCCAGAGGGCCCAACTGCATGCAGTGTAGCACCACCAGGTAGGACTCGTAGTCCGTGTCCAATATCACGAATCGGCCGGAGATTTTGCCTGCGTGATCACAGTGCAGAACACGGTCAATCACAGCGCGGAACAAGGTCAGCCACAGTGTGGGGCACGGCCAGTCACCGCGCGCCATTGACAGTGTTCCACGGACACGGTCAGCCACGGCGAGGAGCGAAGGGGACTTGAGGTCACCATGGCCCAGATAACCGAAGAACTGCGTCAGACGTGTCCGGTAAGTGGCATGGATATTCAGATGCGAGGAACGCCGGGCCTTTGCGGGCGGAAATAATCGGAACGCTGTTTTTGCAGTGAAGCACGCAGGAAATTGCTTCATCTCTTCCTTACTCATGTGACATAATTTGGCAGCCGTTGGCCTTTCACCTTGCAGTGCATTCTGCACATTTGTGCTTTAGGTTACATGGGGTTGCCATACAAACATATCAAATTGTGATAGCACTCTGCTACGCCGTTGTGGCCTCAAACAAAGATCAAAGTGGCTTTTTCTGTTGATCTGTTCTCCATTTTTGTTGGGCAGGCTTATAAACTGCAAATTCTTCCCAGCCTAGAAAAATTGGACACAATACAAAAAAGAAAAAAATATAGATGTAAATAAAACAGACCAAATATTGCGGAAAGACGAACCAGCCAATTTAATTTAGCAGTTATGAACTGGATACGTCATGGACACGAACTGGCAATGCTAAGTTGTGGACTCCGTCGACACCATCGAGATCGGCTGGAAAGAAGTGGCACCATTGATACAGGACATGGAAGCCACGGTGTCCTCATACGCTCTTGTAGGAAAGATACGACTGCATTGAGCGAACAGGCGTTGCATGTAATGATGTGTTCCTGAACAACACAAAATTGAAATGAGCACGAAAAATGGTGTTCGCTCCAGCATGCGTATCGCACAAGGCGCGATGATGATCTCTTCTTAACGTCAGTTCATCTCAGTTTTGGACAGGACTAATTATATCATAAACGTAATGAATTGCACGCATGAGAACATACCTTTTGGTCGCCCACACAATGACAAACACGTATAAACCTGATAGGGGGGGGGGGGGGGGGGTGGAGGCGGGTGTACAAGCTGCAAGAGCCCGAATGTGCGCGACTCTGATGAAGCCAAGCCCTATTTCCCACCAGGACTGAATGCACACTGCATAGCGTCGGCGCGCATACCAACATGGCTGGGAGCAGCTCCAGTGAACCTGCGCAGTGTCGGTTGGCGCAGAAGCGGCAGAATGTTGCGGGCCGGGGTGAACGCCGGCGACATCGGCGCCATGACACACCGGATGCAGTCGCCGTGGGAACACAGAGCTGTTCATGGACCGGCAGTTCCGCGTCCCGCGGCAGCCGACGACCCCACCCGTCCGCCGCTCGGAGCCATGCCAAACACCAATCAGAGCGCGTTGCAAACACGCGGGTTTTTCGGCCTGCTGCTTCGTGGGATGCGAAAGACCTCAGGTGCCGCTCGCTACGGAGTCAGCTACAATTACCTGTTGTTGACAGCTACAGTGAACAAAAGGTAACAGTCAGGATCAGCCAGGGCTCTGCCAGTGACTGCCACGTGGCCGTCGTTTCAAGGCTCCTGTGTCAAGCCGGGGCCCTGAGTCGGTGGTTTTTTGGACTGGGTGGTGCACTAAATACGCGGCAGATGGCTCGCGTGGCACAGTCCGTGGCGCCTTCGCTGGATAGCGTAGCGAGTACGCCAGGCCTTAAGCGCCACTCACTCGTCGAGTAGGAGGCCTTGTAGAACCCTGGCGTTCCGGTGCGTGTCAGAGTGCCCACGGACCCGTACTTGATCTCCACCCCCGCCTTCTCGGAGGCGGACAACTCCTTGAACTCGTACACCTTGAACGCGTCGCCCTCCTCCTTGAACTCAAACTCCATGCAAGAGCTGGTGGTCTTGACCGCCCACTCGACCTTCCACATCCCCAGCACCTGGGGCACATGACGAGGCACCGAGGTCAGGTAGGGTGACAAACGCGCTTTCGGTGATGCAGAGCTCGGTGCTCGATCGGGCGGGCTATGGAGCTGGAGGGGATAACACAACGCCGGCAAGTCAGGCATACCAGCATGTTCAGCGTTGACCGTGAGTTCAGACAATAGGTCATCGGGGAAAGTTAATGTGATGACTGCAACAGTCATCAGATATAACTTTTATTGCGTTACTGCTATAGCACCGCAGCTGTGGCAGTTACATCCATCTCTACCTTATACGCGATGCCTTCACCATAATGTTGATTTATTTGCCAAAGGCACGCTACCAGAATTATGTTTCGGCGCGCTTGAACACGAACAGTCATTGCTTTGTAATGTCTAAACGCTAAACATTGCATGGGCTTTGTTTGAAGCCACAATGGATGCTAAGGGCCATGCTTGCCTTTCTTCGCACACTTGGTAGTATGAAGGTTTGACGACTGAGGATTAGATTATCAACCGCTGCTTCGAAGAGGCGCTGTCGTCGTTCCGCCGGTTACACTGGCCATTTGGTGTAAGATGAAGGCTATGCATACATATATATATATATATATATATATATATATATATATATATATATATATATATATATATATATATTGTGTGTGTGTGTGTGTGTGTGTGTGTGCGTGTGTGTGTGTGTGTGTGTGTGTGTGTGTGTGTGTGTGTGTGTATGTGTGTGTGTGTGTGTGTGTGTGTGTGTGTGTGTGTGTGTGTGTGTGTGTGCGTGTGTGTGTGTGTGTGTGTGTGTGTGTGTGTGTGTGTGTGTGTGTGTGTGTGTGTGTGTGTGTGTGTGTGTGTGTGTGTGTGTGTGTGTGTGTGTGTGTGTGTGTGTGTGTGTGTGTGTGTGTGTGTGTGTGTGTGTGTGTGTGTGTGTGTGTGTGTGTGTGTGTGTGTGTGTGTGTGTGTGTGTTGTGTGTGTGTATTCAAACAGCAATACATTGTAATTTACCGTCTAGAGGCGCTTGTTACAATGAGTTTAGCAGGTTCGCCATGCCTGCAATACTTGGTCAAATAGCCTTGTTTATGAATAGCCTTGTATAAATAGTTTGGCTCAAGTAGCCTTGGCTAAAAAACAATCCAATCGGTGGCAAATGTGACTGCATATTCAGGCAGCGTTTGATGGTAATCGGCCCTTCAGAGCACCAACCGCTGAATGACACAATATGCGGGTGGCGGGCGCCTCCTCCTGACGAACCTCATGGTTCGTCAGGACGAACCATGGAAACGCGACACATTAAGGCACACAAACGCCGACGACAGTCACGACGGTCCGCGGAGGCGTGACCTGCTACCATGGTCGTGACTCGCTATTTCGTGCGATTATTAAAGGAACTCGTGACCCTTCACTGTGGCTATCGCCGAATCAAGCTCATGACCGGCAAGTGTCATGTACTCACGTCATGGCCATTAGCAAATTCAAAGCAAAACCCGGTGATTTACAAGCCAATTTGCTATCATGTGTACGTTACAAGCCAGGCCTACACATGGTGTGCGCACCACACTTCACATGCCCTTTTGTCTCTGCATATATATATATATATATATATATATATATATATATATATATATACATGATACAGGACGTTTATGAATCCATGTAACGAGGCAGCAATAACTCCAAGCGCACCGTGCGAGGACGGATCTGCATAGGACCCGCCACACACATGCGGGACTCACCCGTGACTGATCGAAGCTCTCCACCGGTGTGGGGTTCGGGCACCTCTTCATGGCGTACAGATGGCCGGCCGCCAGTGGGCCGAGAGCTGAGGCCCACAGTATGACAGCGAGCAGGGCCATGTCTGCCGGCCGGGCGCGTCACTCGGTCAGACAGTCCGCACCACAGGGCTGAGGCCCACAGTATGACAGCGAGCAGGGCCATGTCTGCCGGCCGGGCGCGTCACACGGTCAAACAGTCCGCACCACAAGGCTGAGGCCCACCGTATGACAGCGAGCAGGGCCATGTCTGCAGGCCGGGCGCGTCGCTCGGTCAAACAGTCCGCACCGCAGGGCTGAGGCCCACCATATGAAAGCGGGCAGGGCCATGTCTGCCGGCCGGGCGCGTCACTCGGTCAGACAGTCCGCACCACAGGGCAGAGCGCCCACCGTATGAAAGCGACCAGAGCCATGTCTGCCGGCCGGGCGCGTCACTCGGTCAGACAGTCCGCACCACAGGGCTGAGGCCCACAGTATGACAGCGAGCAGAGCCATGTCTGCCGGCCCGACGCGTCACTCGGTCCGACAGTCCGCTCCGCAGGGCTGAGGCGCACAGTATGACAGCGAGCAGGGCCATGTCTGCCGGCCGGGCGCGTCACACGGTCAGACAGTCCGCACCACAGGGCAGAGCGCCCACCGTATGAAAGCGACCAGGGCCATGTCTGCCGGCCGGGCGCGTCACTCGGTCAGACAGTCCGCACCACAGGGCTGAGGCCCACAGTATGACAGCGAGCAGAGCCATGTCTGCCGGCCCGACGCGTCACTCGGTCCGACAGTCCGCTCCGCAGGGCTGAGGCGCACAGTATGACAGCGAGCAGGGCCATGTCTGCCGGCCGCGCGGGTCACTCGGTCAGACAGTCCGCACCGCAGGGCGGGGTCTTCAGAATACTCAAACTGTGGCACAAAAAGTATTTTGAATCACACTTAGGTTCACACCTCAGTATACTTGAAAAGACGTGCCGAGGGAGTGAATAATCTAAAGGGCTCTCGCTGCCGAGCGATCAGCCGAGCTTTCACATTAGATTTATCGAGAGCGACTATACACTGACTCAATTCAAAAAGCGGAGGAAATAAGCACATCAAACGTTCAGGTGCGATTACTCGAAACAGAAGGCCACTGCTAGTCATAACTAACGCGTCGACCTGCGTGCTGCGGGGAATCGAGCGGCGACGTCCATGTAATCCAGGAAACATCTCACGCCCCCCCCCCCCCCCCCCCCCCACCCTCTCCCCGATGCTGGAGGGAAGGGAATTTAACGGTTAAATGCACACACTAAGCAGTCGTGCCTTACGTGCGCTTTGGGAGTGGGAGTGAATCTTGCATACACCTATGTATGTACTAATGTAGTCGATTGAACTTGTTCAGTACTGGAGAGCCTGCGGGCAGCTTGATTTGTATCTTTGCCGCACACCACCACCGGTCGGATGCCAAAGTTACACAAATTTTCGGGTTTACCCGCTCTCTTCCTCCAGCAATAACGAGAGTACCTCTCACGTGCATGTGCGGGGGCATACTCGAAAACATTCAGCCACCGGTCCTGCATCGGGCGACGATCGTAAACTAGGCAAGACTGGTAGCTTACTGGAGAGAGGCACTGCAGGTCACGCCCGCTGATGAGGATCGACGCCCTGCCGGTGGGAGGGGCTACCCATGGGGAACCCGTTGCAATCGCGACCCGTCACAGCTAAACACGAGGACACCTCTTCCGACGCACCGCCCACTAAACCCTGTCAGGACTCAAGTGCGCCCGCCCCTTAAAAACACAAGGCGCATAGCGCAAAAGTTTGTCTACAAGATGGGCACCGTTCCCTAAAAACACATGCACAGTATCAACTGTCGAAATCAGGGCAGCCCTCGGAGCACACCCAGCAAGTACAGCGTCGGTTCCGACGAATCCAGCGGACTCCGAACAGCAGAGAGACGACGCGGTGGCGGCGAACGCCACGGGATCAAGCCAGCCCATTTGTTTGAACCAGCCCGTGCCAGGGCGCGACGCGTGTGAATAGTGACAACACAATGAGCGCGGAACGAGGGGAATGGAGACACATTCAGCACGCCTCGCTGCCGGTGGAGCACGCTGAATGCGTATGCGGCCTCGGCGCCGTAAGCTGCGGGTCAGGTAATGCCCGGGTGAAAGCGTCATGTCAACGTTTTGAAATATCTTTTTAAATGCAGGCTTATCTACAACACGAACAGGAAGTGTGGGCCAAGTGCCAAGCGAATATTTTGCATTAACACAACGATCCACGGTAAGCGCTCGCGCCCGCCGCCGCCGAGCCTCTCCAGATGGCAGCATGCACGCCCGTGCATTACAACCCGTTTTCAGGCGCACACACCGCTCCCCGAGCTCCTCAGCAGCTGCCGACAGTCTCTGGCAAACATAACCAAACCCACCGGCCGAGAGCCCTGGCCGGGCTGCACCTTACCGTCTGCGCTGGTGACCTGGGGTCGGCGTGCGTGCCCTCGCGGCGGAGCGTATCGGCAGAGGTGCGGAGCGCGTCGGCCTGCGGCGGCGGAGCGCGCGGCAGCAGTGGTGGCGCCAGCGGCAGCAGTGGTGGGGCCAGAGGCCGCGCCGCCTCTCATCCGTGCGGCCCGTATCCGTGGAACCGGACTAGGCGCGGCACCGGTGACTCACTGCCGCCGTGCCGCGCCAGCGACAGATAGACGCGTATGCGCAGCCGTGCGCGCGGCGGCACTGCTCGCCGCTCCGCGATGACGTCACAGAGGAGCCGGTTACCGGGAGTGTTCACTGCTGACTGAGGCTACAGATCGGAGCCTCACAGGGTACAGAGGCCGCCGATCAGGTCACCACCGAAGGCCACGGTCATCTGGTCGCGCCCTAGGTTCCCTGGTAGTTCGTGCTAGACGGCCGGCAATTAGGTGGGATACATAATGGACGTAACAGTTGTAAAGTTTGAAGGTAGGGGACCGCAGTAAATTGCTCCTAAAGGGTATAGATGTTTGAAATAGACTAACTAGTTTGATAATGATGACGCTTTCACATTAGCAAGGAGTAGGAACTGTTCCGATGAATCCAGCATCCGTAGTAACTTAGAGGCATTTGCTTAGTGCAGAAGAAAGCAATTTTCACTCCGTCTCTGAAATATTTAGAACAATCCAACCAGTAATCAATTAATAGACCAGGTTCCTCCCACCCAAAAGAATTGTGTTTGCAATGCCCTCGGGGTCGCTAATGATGTCACAGGAGTCAGGAGTCAAGTGATCTCGAGGCACTCACGATCGCGTATTCCATACAAGCTGTCTGAGTGCTCCCAAACGATGTTTACGCTCTTGTGACTGATGGCTGCGCCACGCAAACGGAATTGTTAAAGTTAATTGGCCTCAGGTCGCCGCAGACCTACACTGGCTCGTAGGGAAGCAGCTTCTACCACAGACTTACGCTGGCTCGTGGGGAAGCAACCACTACCGCAGACTTACGCTGGCTCGTAGGAAAGCAGCTAGTTCCGCAGACTTACGCTGGCTCGTAGGGAAGCGGCCACTACCGCAAACTTACGCTGGCTCGTAGGGAAGCGGCCACTACCGCAAACTTACGCTGGCTCGTGGGGAAGCAGCTACTACCGCAGACATACGCCGGCTCGTAGGGGAACAGCTACTACCGCAGACTTACGCTGGCTCGTAGGGAAGCAGCTAGTACCGCAGACTTACGCTGGCTCGTAAGAAAGCAGCTACTACCGCAGACTTACGCTGGCTCGTAGGGAAGTGGCCACTAGTTTTATTACACCAGCAGGGATTGCCAACAATTCTAACAAATCTTGTCCGGTCTAAGCCGTCGAATAGCTTGTTGACACAAAAGGGGGCGGAAACCTCATGCTCTCCAAATAAACCAGTTGGAACGTGGAACAAAAGATGAGAGTGCCCGGAGCGATGATAATTCGTACAATTCCTGGGGCGTTGTGTCTGGCCGAATAACTAGATGCGACAGCGACTGAGGTTTGGGGCAGGAGATGAATTAGTCCACTTACCTCATCCTAAACTCGGAAGCGAATCGGAAAGATAGCCGTGCTTTACATGTCGTAGCGAAGTCGGCGTGTGGTGTAATTGGAAATACGTGTCAGCTGCCCCAGCCCAGCCCACCAGTGGAGTGGCACTTGCAGCTCGTGAGGGTTGGACACATGTGGTGCCACGGCATGCAGCTACTCCACAACGTGTGTGCTAAAACACGCTTGGCGACAGTGGCTGACAATGAAAATGATTGAGAATCACGCTTATAGATTGGATGATTCCCTGCCAAGATTACTGTCAGCGCTGGTACATGTGGCCTGTAGTCAAGTGACTCGCTTCCTCTCCACTCGGCTGCGAGAGCCTGACACTCAGGTGACTTGTGGCCTGTAGTCGAGTGACTCGCTTCCTCTTCACTCGGCTGCGAGAGCCTGACACTCAGGTGACTTGTGGCCTGTAGTCGAGTGACCCGCTTCCTCTCCACTCGGCTGCGAGAGCCTGACACTCAGGTGACTTGTGGCATCCTGGCGTTTTTGCACCCGGCCAAGTGTTGCTTCCAGCCCCTGCTTAGTTTACTCTTATATGGACATTTGGAGGCCACGGCCCCATGAAACTCCACATAAGCCTTGTTACAAGTTAGTGGAAACAAAGCATTTCAGCAAAATAACCCATGCATCCCATCCCACTCCGCCACTCGTTGCTCAACAGCGTATTTTCACATGGCGTTTGTCCCTAGCTGCTCACAAGGTGCGCCAAGAAGCCACAAATGACGAAGCGTGACGTAAATGCCTAAAACTGGCTCGTAATAGACCTTCCTTCGGGTGTAAAAACTCATCAGGGACAGCAAAAAAAGGAATGTGGTGCCTCGCGCCGGTACCGTGCTGGAATGTGGTATCTCGCGCTGGTACCGTACTGGAATGTGATACCTCGCGCCGGTACCGTACTGCCCACGCAACAAACTTCGGTGGGCAGATGTCCGTTGATGACCGCGTTGACGACCGCACAAACTAAGGGACTAAGTTGTTTGGGTAGAAAAGGGTCATTTCTTAAACAAATTAGGATTACCTTTGAGGTGGATAAAAATCTTAATTAGAGAATACCGTTGTGAATGGGACATGTTTGTGTTCACACTTTCGTGCGCTAAAGTTAGACATTTGAAGGCTCTTTGTCGGTTTACCGCCTCTTGTGATAGTTAAAAGTTAAGTAAATTCAGCATTGTGGGCGGACTAGACGTTTGGAGTCAAGCAGACCGCTCTGAGATGAGTTCGGAAATTTTTGTACAATCTGATGGTGCACGTCGCAAAGTAACGCACATCGCACACAAATACTAATAGTGTCACATCGGGTACCTATGAAGACAAGTGGAAGGCCCTTAACCAGGGCCTATCAAGAAGATAGGACAATCAAGAAGGGCCTGGTCGAGAAGATAAAGAACAATTAAGAAAACTCTGGTCGGGGAGATCGAGGACAATCAAGAGACCCTGGTTCGAATCCCAGCAATTTCAAGGAGAGGATTTGGGTTGCGACGTATACATGGCTGATGGCTGCGACGTATACATGGCTGATGGATGCGACGTATACATGGAGAGTGATGCGGAGCTTGACTGGAATGAAACGGAATGAGAAACAGTGAGTGTGTGCTAACACACCAGACGGCGACGAAAGTCCCCAGTATTCCATTAGTGAAAAATAAGCCCTTTTCACAACGTTATGAGACGAGGAACTGATAGGGTCCCAATCTGAAAAGCACGAAAACAGCGATAAACGGGAGCGAGACCCAATGTGTCGTCAGGTCTATTAAAAAAGCCTTTGAACATTACTCCGGAACCGATGCAAAAGTTACACTCGTTGTTTCAAACAGTGGCGCAACTACATTACTGAATGTCAATCCACAAAAGGTCTGCGGGCCAGACCAGGTCATGGTCCGCCCCTCAGCCGGCCCGGGACGTCCCGGAGGTGATAGCGCTTGATGACTAGGCTCCAGTGAAGTCATGTGTTGCCGATACGGGCCTGCCTCTGCGGTGGCTGACGTCCGGCAGAGCACCGGTGTTTTGCAGCGGCGCGCCGTTACAAAACTTTTGCCGCCGCGGCAGCAGAAGTTAAGCAACAGAGGGCGCGGCTCTGCGCCTCGTGATACACTCCAAACACTGCGGTTGTCGTTTTGTTTTAATCTCAAAAGTGTCCATTGCGGTCTATTATTCGATTTGGAGAAAACGACAGCGCTTATTTTCAGACGCGATTATTTCCAGTAAGATATATCTAACCAGACATTTATCAGGCCCAATAATCAGACATCTTTGAACTAAAAAATGACATTTGTTTCGATGCTTATAAAGTGCTTACGAAACGGCGCTGTCCGACATTGTGGCGAGCAATGTTCGTTCAATCCATGGCCAATATGGTGGTCAAGTCGGACTTCACCGGGAAAGAGACGAAGCTTTACTATTTGGAAGATGAAAATTATTGGGCCGAAATATCTGAAAAGGGTTTAGTCCTAGAACACATCGCTACGAGCAAAATATGTTTATTTTCTTACCTGTGCCATTCTTTCCGCATCGATTTTTTCCATAAGTACGTTTCTCCTTATGATGCCCTTGAAGAGCTTCCCTCAACGCTGGCGGTGATTTTACGCTGGTGTTGCTGAACAGAGCTGAAATGCCTAAAAAGTCATCGTATATCGGTGTAAAACCCATGGAATGCTGTCAGGTATATCAAAATAGCCGGGAAATTTTACTCCGCAAACATTCTTGTTTACTATCCACGTAGTAATTAGTCATTTCATGTCTTTCCGGCATATGGTTTTGTGCCATGAGACCCAGACTCACAAATGTAAAATGACGGAAAGGTACATCATGACTAAAAAATACCACTTCCGCCACGAAATTCAACCGCCGTTGTGATCGGCTCGACAATCGCTGGGATTCACTTCTGTTTGTTTATCCTGGTTTTCGTGCATTTTAGACTTGGTACCAAATTCAGCTCCTGTCTAATAACGCTAGCCCCTATAAAGGGCTACGGGATACTACGCGGTATACAGGGGACGTGATGCTCAGTGATGTGCTCAGGTAACCGTGCTAACAGGTCAAGGATTTTTCATTGCTCCCTCAGCCCGATATTTCTTCATTCTGCCCGAATGCGTTTGGGCGGGGGGAGGGGAGGATGCATCAGAGAGGCAGTGGAGGGGTTCAAGTCAGTATTTCGGGAAGGGGATAAAAGTGTATAAAGTGACGCCTCTTTACCTATACCAAAGTAAATTTCGTCAGTGAATGTGTGTGGGACGATGCTGCCATTTCAAATTATGGAAATATTTTAGTGAAATTTGCATGCGCTGATGGCAACCTATCGCCGATGTATCGTAGCGATTTATTCAATGGCATTATCTTACTTACAAAGGTGCCCTAACGTCGGTGTAATTTTCAAGGATGGAGTGCTTGTCTCCATCGAGCTGTTGCACTCGCATCGGTTGAATTGTATAACACCAAACCCCTATTCATCCAGCTATCGAAACGAATCTTGAGTAGTTCGAACCAACTAGGTGCTCCCCGGACCATAACAAAGCGTGGTGTTTGCTACGCAGGCATTAATAATGCAGTTCGAGCAATTTCGACCCTTATGTACACCAGCCTTCCCGTATGTGTTATTTACCGTTTCCTGCATGAATATAAAGACCGGAAAAGGTTTCCTCCCGCCAAGTAACGCCATCGCGTAGATCATAGCATCCATCTGACCTCATTCGCCACCACAGACAGCAATACTCGCCCACCGCCTCCGAATGCCGCTGTCACTCAGAACGCGTGCAGCTGCATGGACATGACTCAGACCGTCATGAGGCCGTGGAGCCGGGACGGTGACCCGAGCCGCTTCACTCGCCGGGTCCCCTTCACAACTCGCCGACGCGACGCCGCCACACCCGGCGTGCGCTGTCGTGTATGACGCGGGCCCGGCGGCCGGAATTGCGTGCTCTGCTGTCACCACGCGAGCGTATTTTTATCGGCGGGCGCGGCGCCGAACCGGAGCTGACTCAGTCCGGAAGCAGGCCGCCATCGCCGCGGCTGCCCGCTGACTTCACTCCCACCAATTGACGGGCCGTGTCCCGGGCCGGCCCGCCCGTAATCGGTGGACGGCCGCGGTCCGCTGGTGGCGCGTGGCCCGCCGCCGCACTGGCTGGTTCTGAGTATTGGACAGCCTGACCGCCCTGGCGGCTGGAAGCTGGTGGTGATGTGGTTGCAGATGAGTCAGAAGATATTTTTGGCCACATGCATCATCACAGTTGTCTACAGCAGGCGTCAAACAATTCGTCACGCCGTTTTCCTATAACCGCCGCAGTTTTAGTTCGACCTTATTCAATTTGTAAGTTACCACGGCTGCTTGATGGCTGCTGGTCGTCATGTATAGACGTTAGCAGTTCTGAGAGCAGAGAAGCTGCAGACGTTCCGACCACAGCCTCCTTCAGCGCTGTATTGAGAGCGCTTCAGCAGCTCTGTGTTCACGGCTCTGCCGCAGAGCCGAAACGTCCAGCGATTTCCTGCTCCTACGTCATACCAACTCTTCTTACCCCCTTCAGCTTCCCACCACTCATAACAACTCTTCATCTACATACCACTCGCAACTCTTCAGCCACCCACCAATCACAACTCTCCAGCTACCCAGCACTCATAACAACCGAGGACACCCACAGCGAGTGTATCTCGGAATGTTAAATGAAAAAAACTGAAATAGAGCGGTCGGCTTGGGTAATGTGCAACACGGGGTGCGATAGTGGGCTTAGGGTCTGGGTATTTGTACACGTGTGAGCTATCCTGTTTTGCATGCTGCGATATGCCGTATGCGTCGTGACTAGGTCGGTTCCAAAATATGGAAAAGCTATGTGCATGCCCAAGATGTATGCGCGGCGTCAGTGATGTGACGCAGCGACATTCTTAAGTGCTTTATTATTGCATCCAAACTGTGAGCGCATTTAGTGTATTCTTTGCCAGTACTTTGCAATATTTACCCGCAGTTAAAATGGAAAACCAGCGATTCTACTTTTGTTACACCATGGGGATAGGAATACTGATTGCATGCGATTTTTTGTTTTTCTTAGCGCGTCTAAATCCGTTTTCGATCACATCGACTGAACAAGGCTGAAGAAGGGGTAAATATTATCCGGAAGTCTCCCGTTGAATTAAAGCAGGCTGGTTGGAATGTTCTTTCTATATTTTGGACGTCCCAGCTCAGTAATATTTTCAAACGTATCACGAGCACATTTGCACGACCGGTTCGCACTCAGCTCATTACTAGTCTGCTGATCCTTCACTTCGTAGAACCGGAACGCAATACTGTACGGTCAGTAAGGGACTCTAAGTAAGGTAGTCAGCATAGGCCACTTCGCGAAGGCCTCTGTAGAGAACTTCTGAGTAGAGAATTTCACCGCCCCAGTACCATGGCGGGCTTCTGCGGGGCTAGCAGCCGCGGGCAGCGGGCTCCGCCACCACCGCACAGCGCAGGAGGAGCTAACGGGACCCTTCGATATGGCTCAGTCGCTGGCCGGCGAAGTGACGGCGCCGCAGGGATCCCACGACGCCATGACACGCGTGTCAATCTATCCCAGTGTATTCATCATGTCTAGCTGGCAGTCTGCAGCCACACATGCACCATGCGCGGACCAGCCATGCGGAGCGCGATGTTAAATCTACCGAGCGAGTCTTTGTCGACCCCGCGCGCCACACTAAAATGCCCGGTCAACGCAGACCACGGGCGTCGAAGAGGCACCAACTCCGACCGGCCATTCCACCCGTGGACGACGCTCGACCTAACCGTAGTTACTCCAAAATCGCTCTCACTCCGCGCGGGGCACACAACTGAGCACGACGGCTTCATTCAGAGGGAAAATGCCATTCAGCGCGGAAGAACGCGGGAGCCCATCATTCGTCACAACCAAATCCGTTCTTCAGTGGATAAAACTCGACGCGAAGGACGCGGTGCGGGGATTGGTGTTTCTACCGTCTATCTCGCCGAGCGCCGACAGTCTTCCCCGCGCGAGAGCACACACCATGCGCCCAATAAGCCTCTAAAATGGCACGCCGACACAGCCTCTCCATTCTAGCGCAGCAGACTCACGCACAACAGACCGCCCCTCATCCCGGCACATCCACGACAGGGTTGGTGCGTCTCCCCTCCCCCCCCCCCGCCGTCCGAACAGCCTACAGGCACACAGCCCCGGATGGTAGGCCCACGCGGTCGCCCTACCCCTCCCGAGCGGACTCAAAGGCCGCGCCACACCTGACGCTCCGCCCGGAGCGACGGGTGCGACGCCGTGTCCTCGCCCCTCAGCACGGGCAGCACCACCCACACCGCACCTGACGCCCCGCCCGGAGCGACGGGTGCGACGCCGTGTCCTCGCCCCTCAGCACGGGCAGCACCACCCACACCGCACCTGACGCCCCGCCCGGAGCGACGGGCGCGGCGCCGTGTCCCCACCCCTCAGCACTGGCAGCACCACCCATACCTGGCCGCTAAAATCAAATGTCAAATCAACCGATGCGCCCAGGTTACGTTACCATTGCACTCATGTGGGTATCGGCACAACATCTCACGACGCGAAGGGTGTTCAATCTACGGTTTGCGGCGGATTACATGCGCGAGACGACTAACTACTCACAGATTAGTAAAACGATCGCTAATGACAGGGCGAACAGGCCCGTGTTATCGTACGATTACGGCGCCAGGCACAGCAGGACAATTAACTTTCACCAAAACGGGACACAATTGCTCACAACACCCAAACCACACGTTGCTCCAAGTTCCTCAAGTTAATGGTGAGCATTCGAGTGCCGCAGTACCACTACGCGAACCCCACGCTTTCGGAGCTTCATGTCCGCTACTCTCCGATCCTTGCGTCGCAGTTTTCCAACAGGCCGCCGCGACGCCACCTTTGGCGGCCGCCACAGACGGACAGCGCCGCCTAGCGGGCCAGCTGTGTGATGAGCGCCGAGCACATCTCGAAAAACTCCATGGTGTAGTGGCGGGCGCCCGTGGCTGGGGCGGCAGCGTCCGCCGAGCTCTGCCGGACACCAGGCCCAATCGTCACTCCATGCCATCGAGAAGAGCGTGCGGTCCTAGCGAACAGCCCCATCGGTGACCGCTGAGATACGAGCGAAGTAGTTGACGCGCGGTAGCTGGAAACAGCGAGCGGAAGGACGGCCCCGCTCGGAGAGTTCCTAGCTCAGGGTCACCCCCCGCCGCCCGCCGCGGCGGGGCGGCAGCTCGAGCCGCGTCCGGCCGCCTCACCTGCTGCGAGAGACGGCCGTCGCGCGTGCCGGCCGGCGCCGAGACCGGCCGCGGGCCCGTCTCCTCCGCACCCGACGAGCTCGACGACGAGTAGCTGGCGACGCCTGGGGACGCGCGGCGGACGTCAGCGACGGCGGCTGGGCAGCCACGCCCCGGCCCGGCGCAGTCGTCCTGCGCCGAGGCCCCAGACCCAGTCCCGCTCCCACAGGCTCGCGGGTCCCAGACTTCAGACAGGCTATGACAATGGGTGATATCAATCGAGTGGTCAAATATGAGTGCGACTCACTGGCTGGCCAGGTTGCCATCCGCGGGCCATTTGTGAAATTGTCCGAGCATTAACTGATGCTCTGTCTATACATACACCATACAAATAAGTATCCGGTGGGGACCAGATGAGTCTATATACTGCGAATCCCGACACAGGAATACCTGAATCATCAACATTTGCGGCAAAATAAGGCTTACGTTCTGGACTACTCAAGGCTTTTGCCGCACTGCACACCGCCTTCCGACCACCAATGCCGCCTTCCATCCGCGTTTGCGGCCCTGAAGACCAGCGCGGCCGCAGCGCCAGCCCCGGTCAGGTCACCAGACCGGAGACACGGGTCGGGGCCGAGCCGGCGGCACTCACTGGAGGCTGACGAGGCTCCTCCGGAGGCGGACGAGGCTCCCGCGGAGGCCGGCTGACCGGTGAGGAGGCCGGCTGCAGGCTGGGCCGCCGGCTCTGCGCACAGGACCCGGTCAGACACGGCCGCCGCAGGCCGCACACTCACTCGGCTCGGCGCAAACACGGCCGCCTTCAGGCGCCAGTCAACGGACGGCGGGAAACACAGGACAGCCTACCCCATGGGGGACTCCAACACCCGTGTGACGCACAAACGAAACTTCAAAAGCTGCAGTGCTATGAATGATGCCACCGTAAAATACAGCGTCCTCCATGTTGTGCTAACTGATCGCGTACCCGTCAATATGTAAGTCCGCTTTTAGCCCTAGCGTTTTCAGCTCACATTTGGCGCCTGCACGACCTTCAATACTACACAATAATATCCCGACGAACTTTACTCGAACGATCTTAAGCGAGTTACTCAACCCATGGGTTGTCCCAAGATACGGTTTCCCGGTGCGTATTCGTGCATCTTACCCCTGTAACAAGTCAGCACGAACACAAGTCCAACAATACTCGAGGCGCGGGTAGAGCAGAGGTGGTAAAGCAACTTAACCGCCCATTGCAAAATGTTGCTGAAACCGAGCACAGGAAACTACAAGGCATACATAAATATGACAGAGAACACCTGCATGGTTTCGAGGTGACGAGGAACGCATGCCTGGCTATCGATGCTTGCCATACCCCAGGCTTCGGCATGCACTCGCACACCCTAAAGGACCCCAAGTGCATGCGTCAGTGCCATTGAACGAGATGCTGGAGCGTGATAATAGCGACCACACCTGAGATTCGGTGCGCACATAATTTTGCGATTCGCATGTACCAATACAACAGCCTTTCGTGCCGCTACAACTGTTCAGCACATGAAAATGTCAACCCAGCCACAACCAAACAAAGCAAGACCGAAACGTCGAGCGCAGTCTGAGAGCGGTGGCGTCGGACAGAAACGCGACCCCCAGCGTGAGCAGCAGCCGTGCGACTCAGCGGTCGGCCCTGCCGCCGCCCGCAGCCAGCAGCCAGCAGCCAGCAGCCAGCAGCCAGGCGCCGGCTCCTGGCGGCGGCGGGCGCCACTCACGTTCGCTCTCGTCCAGCCCGTTCACCGGCGGCCAGATCTCCACGGACGGGATGGCGGCGCCGGCGGCGGCTACCGGGTCAGAGGTCAGGGTCAGCCGGACGCCGGCGGGGCAGCGCCCGGCGGCGGCGCGTGCGGCTGCGCTCACGGGTTAGGGCGGCCCGAGCCAAGCCGCGCCGGAAGACGACGCGACCAAAGCCAGAGCCGGGCCCGGGGAGGGCCGGGCACGGTGGCCGGCTCGCCGGTACATGCGACCGGTGGCGCACCGAACCAGCAGGCGGGCATGCGGGCTACACGACGTGGGATGCCGGTTGAAACGGTGGTGAATCTCACGACAGTTAGTCTACGCGTACAGTACGGAAAACCACGACCCCAGTCGCCAACGACCGCCGCTGGGCCGAGCAGCGCGGCGGCGAACTGAGGACGCCACCGCACCGGGGGCGTCCGGGGTGAGCTCTGGCCGGCAGCGGTGACGCCCGAGAGGAGTGAGGGTGGGCTCGAGTGACAGGGCGAGAGGGTGGGACTGACAGAGGCGCACCTCCGGTCCGACAGCGCGACAACGGTCGCGGCGACCACGGCGGCACGCGGGGCTCTCGACGAAAGAAAGGGCGGACTAGGCCCGGTTGGCCGGATTGGGGCTGCTCACGGGGCGCGACAGGGCAGAACAGGGCAGGACAGGCATAGAGACAAGGACAAGGACATGGACATGGACATGGACATGGACAGGGACGTGGGCACTGACATGGACAATGACACGGACACGGACAGGGACAGGGACAGGGACAGGGACACGGACAGGGGCAGGGACAGGGACAGGGACAGGGACAGGGACAGGGACAGGGACAGGGATACGACAGGACAGGACACGGGACAGGGCAGTGGCGGCCGACTGCGTGTGTGTGTGTGACCGCTGGCAGCAGACAGCCGTGCGACGGTCGCAGCACACGGCACCGGACGGACAGTGCGGTAGCGGTTAACGGCGCGGACGCTTCGACGATACGGTTAACTGCGATCCCACGCCGACAGCGGGCCGCGCCCGGCGGGGGCGGCCGACGGCGCGCCGGCGGCCACTCACCGCTGGCGGCCGGCGGCGCAGAGTCGTCGCTGGGGATCGACTTGAAGTCGAGCAGGTAGCTGCGCCCGTCCACCTGGTACAGCTGCAGCGCCATCTTCACGTAGCGACCCGTCACCGGGTTCAGGTGCTTCACGCGAACTGAGAAGTTGTTGATGGTCTTCCATGTCTGTGAACGCACGGGGCACACGCGCGTTCAGAAACGCGAGCGAGACGGGGCGGCGTGGTCGCGCACGATGAGACTGCGTACTGGCTGCCTTTAGTTATGCAGAGGCTGACTACACAGAAAATTGAAAAAAAATGACTACACAAAAAAAAAGAAAACTGGGCATTCGCTTCAAATCGATAACAATGCTACGATGACGGCCACGTATTATGAACATTTTGGTTCCTATAAGACAAATTGCGCATCGGCCTACAAAGAATTCTGCCCATGCAATCAATGGGTTCCAAAACCAAACTTTAAAAAACCAGTGGGCGGTGCAGTTCATAAAGCACCCACGCCGCCACCCGTGGGTGTTCTGCAGACCTCCTCAACAGCCCGGCGCTGGAGCGTGCCACTCGGCGAAAGCCAATCGCCACATTCAATCGAACGCATTCAGCTCTCAGGCTCCCCGCTGACCAATAGCAACACAAGAAGAGCGCTGACATCGGCATTTCTGTGGACACGCTCCTCAGAACAAGGGGGGCCGCTGCGTTCGTCTCGATATCACGGATAACCGCAGCGATAGACGGCCGCCGGACGCACCTCCTTCGGCCTGGAGTCGCGTGCTGCCTGCAAGCTCAAACTCCAACAGCCGACGTTCACTACACACACACACACACACAGGCGTACTCCCGCCCTCCCCCCCCCCCCTTCCGCGCTGCCGAGGCGCGCCGGCCGCGCCGACCCGACTCGATGACTTACGTAGTCGAGCGACTGCATGGCGCGGTACACCTCGTGCATGATGTCGAGCGGCCTGCTCTGGGACCGGATGCCGAGGTGCCATTTGGCCCGCTTGAGCGGCGCGCTGACCGGCCGACCGCCCTCCCCCGGCCCTGCCGCCGGCGGCTCGGCCCGCAACGCTGCCCGGCCCACAGACGCCAGGTCAGCTCGGGTCAGGTCAGGTCAGGGCGAATCCGATCCGCGGCAATCGGCGTACACTCGTGTCAGGCGTATCGTACAGGGTTCGAATGAGATGTGACAGCACGTACTAATCAAGCCTTGATGACATCACAGAGCACAGCATAAATTGGCCAGACATCTATTAGCTGTGCCATCCCCCTATTGAAACACTGCCGTCGGACAAACAGCCCCGCTCTAGGCACCGCACGCCGACGAACAGCGGAAATGCCTTTCATTTCCGGTGCCAGCGGCGGCAGTATCGGCCCAGCCCGACCCCAGCCCAGGGCGCCGTGCGGCGCGGCCAGCCGGCCGACCTCTCGGCGGGCGGGCGACGGGCGGCGGCGCGCGCCGGCCGGCCGGCCTCTCGGCGCCGGCGGGCGACGGGCGGCGGCGCGCGCCGGCTCGGCGAATACTCACGCGGTATTCGCTCCGGGTGGGGCCGTCCGGCCGGCTCGGCGGACGGCAGCGGGTTACCTGCCGACGGGGCGGCCGGGCGGCGGGTCAGCGCACCGGCGGCGCACCGGCCCGCCGGGACGGCCGGGCGGTGGGTCAGCGCACCGGCGGCGCACCGGCCCGCCGGGACGGCCGGGCGGTGGGTCAGCGCACCGGCGGCGCACCGGCCCGCCGCACGGCGTCGCTCCGGGCCTGACCGAGCACTCGGCCGCCCGCGCCCGTCTCCGGGCAATGCCGACAGCTGGCGTCAACACGGACGCGATGCGCCAATCTCGTGGACCCGATGGTGAGACGACAGCGGACCCCATGCCCCACAGCACACAAGCCAAACACACGAAAGCCAGAACTCAGCACGAGACAACCACCGCCGCGAACAAGCGCGCCATCACCTCCGTCCTCGCCGCGGCGGCTCCCGTGAGAAGCGCGCCGGGCCCCAGCGTGACCGCCTGAGCCGAGTCCGCCTCCGCCGGCACCACCCCCACGTACCGAGCGGGCCGACCTTCACGGGCGCCGTGAGCGGCGGGGAGTTCGGGCCGTAAAAGTCGCGCATCTCGAACTTCTCCGGCTCGCCCGCCAGTCGTTTGTTGTCGATGAGCAGGTGGTAGGCGATTGCCAGCTGGTCCTGCGGGTCCTCCGACAGCAGCGCCGCGTGCACCTCGTCGGGCGACACGTTGAATTTCTGCCGCGAGCGACACGCGCAGCTGGTGAGCGGCGTTCCCAGCGGGGAGGGGGCGGGGGCGGGGGCGGGCCACTGAACACGGGGCCATGGCGGCGCACGACCACCACCGCCAACCGGAGCTCAGGTGCGGCGCTAATGTGGGGCACGCCGCAATTAACTTGAAAATGTGAACACAATCCGAAAGACCACATCCCCACTACCCGACAGTCTTGAGCTCGGAGGGCTAGCCGTTCAGGGGATCTGCGATTTGCAGGCCGGAACCTGTGGTTCAAGGGTGGGGCTGTTCAGGGGAGCCTGAAGTCTGTGGCAGCATGGGAGTCTGTGGTTTGCGGGAGCAGTTCTGGGTAATCTGGGATCGGGGCAGATATGAACCGGAGAAGCCTGCGATCCGTAAAAAATGGGGTCAGAGAAGGCCCGGGATCCATGGGAGTCCAGGGTCTGGGAAGCATGGAATCTGCAGAAGTGGGAGGCTGGGGCCGGCGGCAGCTCAGCGTCCAAGAGCCCAGAAGCTGCGGGCGCCGTTGGCCAGACTTACCGTGCATATGTCGGCCACCACATCCTGATCAATGATGGACGAGTCCTGCTCCGAG
Organism: Pollicipes pollicipes; assembly: GCF_011947565.3. NCBI lineage: Eukaryota > Metazoa > Arthropoda > Thecostraca > Pollicipedomorpha > Pollicipedidae > Pollicipes > Pollicipes pollicipes. The sequence goes on along the minus strand of NW_023596380.1, from coordinate 226,611 downwards.
GGCTCCGGGAACAAATAGGCGGCGAGGTCCTGCTGGAACCACTCGTGGTTCCTGCCGGGCACGGCCACACAGCGTCAGATCGGAGTCACGAGCTCATGGTTCCGTGAGGTGACGCCTTGGCGTGGTACGCACGAGCAGGCTCATACCCTGCTCACTTTGGCGTGGTACGCACGGGCAGGCTCATACCCTGCTCACTTTGGCGTGGTACACACGAGCAGGCTCATACCCTGCTCACTTTGGCGTGGCACGCACGAGCAGGCTCATACCCTGCTCACTTTGGCGTGGTACACACGGGCAGGCTCACACCCTGCTCACTTTGGCGTGGTACGCACGAGCAGGCTCATACCCTGCTCACTTCTGAGTCGAGACGCACATCCGAGGTCAGCGGTACTGCGCCCGACCAGCGCGCCTCACTCTCGCGGTACGCTCTGACCGCCCGGAGCCGGGCCACCGCGCACGCTCACCTCACGTCCTCGATGGTGGCTCGGCACATGGGCTGCACCTGCAGCATGTGGCAGAGCAGCGAGACCACAGACTTGTTCAGGTAGTCCGGGATTGGGAACACGCCCTCTGGAGCACAGAGACGACCGAGCGTCGCGTCATCGGCCGCCACGCCCACCGGCACTACCGCGCCTGGCCCCGGCCCGTCCGGCTCGGCTCGGCCCGGCCCGGCTCGGCTCGGCTCGGCTCGGCTCGGCCCGGCCCGGCCCGGCCGGCGGCAATCTGGGGCTGGCGACCGCCGCGTCGGCCTTACTGGAGCTGATGAGCTACACCCAGCCAACGGCGGGTGCAGCTCGTAAAGGTCACACAAAACGGACTGCACCCAGCCAACGGCGGTGGCACGAGTGAAGGATGCCTGTGAGTCCTATCGCGCACAGGCGCGTGCGGATAGCTTATGGTTGTACGAAGATCCAATTTGCGATAAACTCTTCACGTCCCCTACACGAATGCCAGCCAGCACCGACACCAACGGAGGAGCTGCCTCACTCCTGGTGCGCGCCGCGCCGCTCCGCACCTCAGCACGCGCCGCGCCGCGTCGCCAGCCTCACTTTTGATCTTGGTGAAGAGGGTGGGTACGTGGTCGTCGTCGAAGGGCAGCGTGCCGCATAGCAGTGCGTACAAGATGACGCCACACGACCAGACGTCCACCTCTGGCCCAGCGTACATGCTGCCCGAGATCACCTCGGGCGCCGCGTAGTTGGGAGATCCGCAAGACGTGGACAGGAAGTCGCCATCCTTCATCATGTTTGAGAGGCCTGCGGGAGCACGCGTAGGCGGTGAGCGGGGAGGAGGGGGAAGGGGGGGGGGGGGCGAAAGAGCCGTGGCACCTGGCAGACGAGCAAAATATTTCTCAGAAATGGCAGGAGTTCGCGGAAAACAGCACAAATAAACTAGAATCGAATGAGAACTGCAAACGATGCGTAACGTGACGCCTGAGAACACACTGACGATTTCAGCGCCGACAAACATCCGGCCAGCGCCGCCACGCAGCTGCTGGAGGACAGCGCTCCACGGCCCACTGACCGAAGTCGGCGATCTTGACGTTGCGGTTGGAGTCGAGCAGCAGGTTCTCCGGCTTGAGGTCGCGGTGGACGACCATGTGACGATGGCAGTAGTCCACGCCCGAGATGATCTGCTGGAAGAAGCGTCGGGCCTCCTGCTCCTTCAGCTGCGGAGTAGGCGAGACGTCATGTTCCACAGACACGGAACGAGACGAGGCGTCACGTACCGCAGACACGGAACTGGGGTATGTTGTGAGCGAGACGGGCCGCACCGGACGCAGCGCAGGTCAGAGGCCGTGCTGCACAACGGCCGAGTTCTGTTTTGGTATTCAAAACCGATGGCGGCTTTTGCGCCGCCCGGCAGCTCCGATGCAGCCAGCTTGTCAACGGCATTGTGCTGCTGGTACAGCACAGTGGCACGTGTTTCCAGCTCTCCGCAGCGACACAACACAGCTCTCTTGACGACCGCCGAGCACGCGTTACCTTGCCGTGTTTGATGATGTACTCGAACAGTTCTCCGCCCGACACAAACTCCATCACCATGAAGATGTCGGTGGGGGTGCTGATGACTTGGTACCTGCGGCGGACGAGCAGCCACGGTCACCCCACACCGCCCGGGGCGTTTGGCCGCGTGTGACCGCCTGGCAGGTAAAACCACCCCTCGGTATCGGAGGATTTATCACAACATCGGAAAAATTGAAACGGCAACTGACAGCACGGGTCAATCTCACAGAGACGTCGGAACGTTGAGGTCCACCACACTATTGATGTCGTCAAGGTCACGAAAAATGACCCCCAGTTAAACCTATTTTTGATTAACTACCTGGCTTTCTACAGTCAATTATTAACCAAACCAAACGGCGTGTTTGAGCGCTTCAGGCTCAAACCATACCAACAAAGATTGACGGTAAAGGTCAGAAAAGGTCAAGGCCGACGGTCAGGTCATGACAAGAGTGAGGGTCAGGTCCGGTAAAGCACAGATCACCTCAGACTTAAATCTTCCGCCCCTCAAAGTCACGTTATGCAGATAGTAGTTGATGCGGAAATTCGTCAGTTATGACTTATTTCTCAAACGTGGACATACTACGTTGGTTTAACACCAGTAAGTTGACCTTACATGACCTGTAATGACGGTTGGACGTAGTCACGTGTGGCGTGACTGGTTTTGCCAAAGTCAGACCAACCGACGAATTACATGAAAGCAATAGATCCTGCACGACACTGATGCTGCACGACACTCAAGCGCACACGGTCGCAGTGCAAGAGGATAGCTGACATAATAACAATGTAATACGATACGCCACGAACATGGCTCGGAATACAACGATAACGCGAGCCGGGCAGCGTCCACCAAAAAAGACGCATGTAGAATGCAGATGAAATGCAATGGACCATTTAAGGAACAGCTCGGGCATGAGGTTTTGGTTCATCAAGTGTCTTCTACACAGTGAACTCACAGTTTGATGATATGGGGGTGTCGGAAGAGCTTAAGATTTTGGATTTCACGCTTAATTTTTCCAGCAACATCCAGATTCTTGATTTTCTCCCGGTTAAGAATCTTCACAGCCACCCGATTCTGCGTCTTCTGATGAACAGCAACTGAAAACCACCAGATGCACGATACAGAGCTAGAATGCTCGCAAAACATTTTGATGTCGAGAGAACGCAAAATGGAGAATCTTAGTTCCCAGAACAGCCACTCCATGGGCATAACAACCAAAGCCTGTCAAAAGCAGCCGCTGAAGGAGAGCGACGTGAAAACATACAAAAACAGCATTTAGACGCATGTGCAAACATGACAATAAACACATTTGATGTCAATCAACAACGCAAAAACCAAAACGTTAAGATACACGCAACGATATCAACAAATACTGGTTGCTGGTACGCACACTGGTGCGCACGAGGACGGCAGGCTTACATTTGACCTTGCCAAAGGTACCCTTGCCAATGGTATCGCCCAGGATGTAGTTTCCGATCTTGACCTGGGCCCCACCGCCGGGCGTCACGTTACCGCTGATGTCTGGCGCCTCCGCCATGGCTCACTGCTCGCACCTGAGAACGGCGGACACGGCTCCAGAGCTGAATCTGGCACACGGCATGCCTGCGATCGCACCAATCTCACTACTCAGCGTGTGGCACGGTTCCCTCGCTGTAGGCCGGTGTGGACCTTGCAACAGCGCAGTGTCGGAATAGGGTCCTGGATCACTAACGAGACCTTTCCACAGCACGAACGCCTGTAACCACGCCGCCCAATGTTTTACAAGCATGACGGAACCCTGAGGCGACCGTTGGGCGAGATGCGTGACCCTGCACGTGCCGTCAGGGAGTTGCCTCGCATAGCCCGCGACACTGGCCGGGAGTCACGGACGGACCCGGCCTGTCTGACCGGTCGGTCCGGCCCGGTCGGTCGCTCCTCACTCCCAGCCACGAGGCCAGCGAGCGGCCATTACCTGGCCAATAACATACTAACATCTAACTGAAACCCGGAAACTCCGCACTTTGTCACTCGTGTCTTTTAAGCGTGAACTGCGCAATGATTCTGCTGCGGCTTGATGAATATGTATGTGTGTATGCTTGTGCATCTCATGTGTGTTTTGTGTGTGTGCGCCTTTGCTGAATCCCTGCGCGATTGCTGTTACAGTGCTCTTTTTAACATGTGTCACCTCTTTACTTTATCGAGTCGACACTAGGACTGGCCATTTTATGCTGGAGCGCTTCAAACATCAGTGCAGATGCACATACATACAAGAGCTAAAAGATGAGCTGCTTTCGCCCCAGCAGCCGTGCTGCGGCCGCTGGCTGTCCACCCCAACCACAACAGCCGCGCCGCGGCGCCGTGCTGCGGCCGCTGGCTGTCCACCCCAACCACAACAGCCGCGCCGCGGCGCCGTGCTGCGGCCGCCGGCTGTCCACCCCAACCACGACAATCGCGCCGCGGTGCCGTGCTGCGGTCGCCGGCTGTCCACCCCAACCATCAACCGTCAGCTACTAAAATCAATGCATGTTAGCAAAGCTTGAAATGGCCTGTACCCACCGATGGTGAGCTCCCCCGAGCCCACGCTTCGCGAGCCGATGAAATATACATGTGTGCTGGAGCAAAATGCTCGACCAAGCTAATCAGATAAAGGAATTGCGGTCTAAGGCAAAACATTGCAAGGAAGGGTGTACTCATGTTCACCTGGTTTAGAGGCCTGAAAGTCCCATCATCAAAGATTGCATGAACTCTATCATCCTGACCAGCCCTGCCCTCCAGAAAAAAGCTCGGGAATGGCAGTATATAATGGACAATAAGCTGTGGACATTGTCAACCAATAATTAATGGAACTGAATGTAACTTTTGCCAAAACATCATGACCCTGCCACCCCTTCCTCCAATACACTCTTGCTCATGCCACCCTACTCTGGTGCATATGACGACCCATGCATGCAGGATGTCTTGTCACTGATAAGTTGCAGTCCCAGCATTGTTCCCAAATGATTGTGCGGCCCAAGCATTGCACCTTTCTGGTTTGTACGCAGACCATGACCTGACAGGAGTAGGTCACAGACTGCAGATGGACTCCAGCAGACCAGACTGAAAACCTCAGATCTGAGTCAGAGTGGGTGAAACTTTGATTTTGTTTTCAAGAGACAATTGGTGGTGGCATTGTTGATGCTGACAGTTGATGATGATCACTAAAGATCATGGATACCTGCATCCCAAGATGGACCCTAGAAGCAGCAATAGCTTTCAGTGATAGAATCTAGTCTTCAAGGCTCAAATCTGGCAAACATATCCAATGGCACCTAGGATGAGACTCAGAAATGACACTGCAAACATGGCTGCAATAAGAAGAACAGTCCACAACTGGTAACCCAGAGCACATATGTGACTACAACTGTGGCACAGCCTAGCCAAGGTGTCTTCGAAACATGACAAACATGACAGACAATTGATTGCTTTAGTAATGGTTTTTACCAATTCTTCAATACAGTCATATCTAATCTATTCTTAGCTAACCCTTGCAAAAGGAAGCAACCATACCAAGTCTTAAGACTGTTCCCTCTCCTGCAGCCAATGTTGCCAACCAAGGCAGGTAATTTGAACCTGTCAGTTAAGAGAAGGAATGATATGTGAGATTTTGTTTTTACTAGTTCTGACCTCTTAATGCCTAATAAAAACAGCCAAATATAACAAAATAGAGGCATTAACCACCACCCTGGTGCAAGATATTTCCACCTTCACCCCATGAGGAGGCCCCCAACATCTTGATAACTAGGCAATCTAGAAATGCAAGGAAGAAATCATGATAAATTCCTCATATAAAACACTCTTTTGTAGATAAACATAGCTGAAAAATAACTCAACTATGCTGCTTACATACACAGCAATGATGCAGGAGACCAACACCAGTGTGTGTAGACCTTAGACCAGGTTAAACCATGCTGGGCTCTCAATGGACTTTTTACTATTTTCTTCTTCTAGTTTTGCCTGTGATGACCTTTACAGCACCACCATTTGTTGCACATTCAGTTCCTGTGCACCACACTCTGAGCAATCAGCTCTAGGAATCACAAATTGGGTTTGTTGCCAGAATGATAAAATAACAATGTATTTTGCCAGCAAGACCTGAAACTTCAGCACCATGCTCTAGACTAGGTCATGAAAAATTTAGCATGGCTAGGGTTATGAAAAACTAATGGTGAGAGAAGGGCCTCAAGTCCCTTTAAAAGACTTCAAGGTTTAGTATACCAACACTGCTAGAAGACTATTTTTGTGGATGGTCATCATACATGCTATTGAATACTGCTAGGCATTGGCCCACATTTCATCTGCTGTGTGCAATGAATCAGCACTGCACAAGTGCTCATAGAGCACTTGTGAGGCAAGACCATGAGAGCTGATATTTCCATGTCAGCAGGCACTAGGCTAGTTGGTACTTTGAGGTACTTTATGTGCGATTTCAGTCTTGCAGTATTTTTGAAGATGCATCTGCCTGCTTGATTCTAACATAGGGTTTATGGTGGAAAGGATTATTAGGAACATGAAAAGAGTGACCCTACAAAACCCTGCTTCACAAACTATGCCAGATGTTAACTAAATCTTAATTGGGCAGAGATATGCAAAACTTCCAATTTTGGGCAGCTATCAGAATGATGGGTCAGGAATTGATAAATTGAACTATTGAGTGATTCATAATATATGTGACATACAAAACAAAGAAAGATCACAGAAGATCATAAAATCTCATGGCAGACCATGATTTTGGAGCAGATTACAAAGTCTCTCAATTTGAGAAATATTATTTTCTTTATGCAATGTATTTCTTCCCCATTGAGGGCCGGCCTATATCTGCCCAAAGCATGCTGTTAGCATTGTTCTCATGGTTAGTGACCTAGACAAAACACAGTTATCTTCAGGCAATTTGTTGCAGTTTACCTTGTGGCTGTGTATCATTGAAAAGGCTATAATGTCAAAGCCTTATTACGATACCATGAAGCCCTAATTATTACCTACACTGCTTAAAACAATACCCTTTAAGGAAATGTTCCACATTTGAAGATATTAAAGAAGCATCAGATATGGTAGACAAGTTCACTAGAAGCTATTGGCCTGCTTCTAAGTGGAAAGACTGATCAAGACAACATTATTCCTTTATTTTGTAAATATGCCTCCCCCTGCATCATTGATTATGTTATCACACCTTGTACTACATTGATCACAAGCCAATCAACAGCTGTAATGTGTGGAGATTGTACTCACAAAATACCAAATATGAATAACTAAAGATTCTTTTGTCTTGAGCTTTATCTCTACATAGCCATTACAATGGGTAGAGTTTAATGGCATTACTACAGCATCATGGATGTCTGGGTCAACTTGAAATAATTTGCAAAAAATAGTTGGTGCATTTTGTTGGGCCTTCAGCTGAGAAACCAGGGGAGTCTAGGTCTTGTGAACTGTTTTAATGTACCTTTACCATGCCTTTGTGATGGCCTGATTGTGAACTGCACCAAGGGGCTTTTTTTAATATTCAAAACCACATACAAATATGGTACACTTCATTTAAGCCATTATTGGAGGATGGGCAGAATCGGAAAAAACACGAGTTTCAGCACTACAAAGGTATTTAATGACATATCATTGCGTTACAAGACACCGCATAGGAAAGACATCACACAAATGCGAATGTCTGGGAAAAATATCAACAAGCATGCAAGACACGCGTCCCAAAAGTTCGCAGAAATGAGGTTATTTACAGGTTACACCAGATAGTAAATTGTATCCTATTCTGATGTAACACAGCTCACCTCTATTAAATATTCCGCACACCCCCACCTCCAGGCGAAAATGTTCCAAAACAGCACCCAACACACCTCAACCCAAGCGACAATAAAACACTGAAACGCGCAGTACCACCCACTTGCCCGACAACAACTCTGGACATCTCCGTAGTGGTCGGATGACCTCGGGAAAGCACGCAAAGGAAATTGCTAATATGAACGTAAGACACCGGAATGTTTTGCTGGAAAAAAAATTATGTCAATGATATTTTAATCGAAAATGAGCGTGTTCAATAGAATTCAAGGTTATCTTCAAAGATAAATGATAAGCCAAGTTTGACCTCTAAATTCGCCACTCGGGCTTCAGGACAATTGCAGCGCGCTACATACATTCATGTGAAACGTCGACTGCGCGAAGGGTGATGTGTGTTGAAGCATGTTGGTTGTGTGCCTGCGCGTGAGTCAACGTTCGACAAAGATCAGCAGGGGCCGCGTACTGTGTTTGTGGCCACCAATTGGAAAATTGCAGACTCAGGTAGGCATCAACGTTAGCACTGACAGGAATAGATTTCCCGTGTTCGGTAGATGGATTAGCGCTAAATTGGTAAGTAGCCTGCGATAAGTAACGACGGTACCTTTAAGATCTGCAGCCTGCAGGCGAGATGGTCTAGACAGCTTGGACCAAGAAGATACTGTACGTGCAGGGGCATAGGAACTGCAGGGGTGGGGAAGGAGCTAAGTTTCCAAATTTCTGTTGTTTTAGGTGCGATGGGTGTTGACTGGAGAATGCAATACAAGGTTTTGGGTTTTGACAAAAATGATGTTACATTGAACATGCTAGGCCTAGCAGTGAAATCAGTTTCAGAGCATGTATGTACGGTGTAAATAAAAGAGCTTGGACCTCTGCACACTGCCAGCATCAATTGCAGAGCATGAGAGCCAGTTTGTTCGCCCCCCCCTCACCATAAAACTTCTAGCAGCACTGGCTGCACCAAGCCACTTACCTGAACCCTGGCTGTGTGTGCCTCAACTATGATGTGAGCAGCTCTTTGCTGTCCATGTGTGCCTTATCTGGCAGTTATATAACATCTTTATAGTGACTTTATAGTCTTTATTTGGAGGCAGCCTGTCACCACATGCTATGTATGCGCAAAATTCAATTGTATTTCTTGCGGGCTTATTGTAAGGTTTTTGATTAGCCTGCATTTAAGATGCAGGTACTGGTCTAAGTGTGCTAGCACATCCGTTGTTTTGCCATAATTACCAACACAAAAACATCTAAAAATATTGAATAGATTTCAGATATGGGTAATATCTCTAGTTGCATTACAGTGGTGTTTAGTAGCAGTGATTATGTCTGATATAGTGACATCGGCAATGCCTGGCAACTTCCTGGCAGTGACAAATTTTATGGCAGTGGTAATGCCTGATGTAGTGTTAATTTGCCATGTATTAGGTATCAGTTTATTTCACTGTACAAACTCTGCTAGCCTCTGAACATTGATTATTTGATATTTGTCACTGATGTGGTTCCAGTATAGGCAAATAGTTTGCATCATATTAATGTTACTAAGTTTCATGTTTGCAAAGTCATAGGAGCACATCAAATTCTGCTAAAGTGGCAGTTGGGAGGCAGTAAAGAGGGCATTAGTCGGGTTATGATGCAGTTATGGGGGCAATAAGGAGGGGGTTAGGAGGTAATTGGGAGGATTTGAGATATGGCAGCTGGGAGGGAACCTCTTATTGTTGTATCTATGGCTGCTGACTCAGGTTGTCAGAGTAAATTCTGGATGATGTGTGTTTGTTGGATAAACTGCTCACAAGGTTAGCAATGTTAACAATTATCTTTGCAAACCTCATGATCAGCATTTTTGCCAGCACTAAATGGATCATATTCTGGTAGAATCAATCACTGCTTATATTGGTGACATGACCTAACTGCTTGTTTCTGACATCTGTTGCCACCATTCCAGAGTGAGCGTGCTGATAAATAAGCTCCAGCTGCTCCCCTCGGCCAGAGTCTGCACGAGCCCTGCCATCGGCCGAGCCATGCTGTCGCGCCTGTGCCGGCCGCTGGCCGGCGGCCGGCTGCGGCCGTGGAGCCGGCCCTTCTCTGCCCAGCTGCCGGCCGTCGACTCGCTGGTGCACGGCTTCCGCGTGGAGCGCGTGCAGGAGGTGCCAGAGCTGAGCGCCACGGCCGCGTGCCTGCGCCACGAGGCGAGCGGCGCGCAGTACCTGCACGTGGCGCGCGACGACGCCAACAACGTGTTTAGCGTGGGCTTCCAGACGACGCCGACGGACTCGAGCGGCGTGGCGCACATCCTGGAGCACACGACGCTCTGCGGCAGCCACCGTTTTCCCGGCGCGCGACCCCTTCTTCAAGATGCTCAACCGCTCCCTGGCCACGTTCATGAACGCGTTCACGGCCAGCGACTGGACCATGTACCCGTTCAGCACGTGCAACGAGGCCGATTACATGAACCTGCTGGCTATCTACCTGGACGCCGTGTTCAGCCCTCGTCTGGAGCGGCTGGACTTCCTGCAGGAGGGCTGGCGGCTCGAGCACGAAAACCCCGAAGACCCGGCCACGCCCATCGTCTTCAAGGGCGTCGTGTACAACGAAATGAAGGGCGCGCTGTCTGACCAGCACCGCGTGTTCGCCGAGCGGCTGCAGAACGCGCTGCTGCCGTCGCACACGTACCAGCACTGCTCGGGCGGCGACCCGCTGCGCATCCCCGACCTGACCTGGGAGCAGCTGCGCCAGTTCCACGCCACGCACTACCACCCGCGCAACTGCCGCCTCTTCTCGTACGGCGACCTGCCGCTGGCGCCGCGTCTGCGCTTTATCGACGAGCAGTACCTGCAGCGCGCGCCAGCGGCGGCCGCGTGCGACACGCGCGTGCCGCTGGAGCGGCGCTGGAGCGAGCCGCGCCGCGTGCACGTGGCGTGCCGCCACGACCCGATGGCGCCGAGCCCCGAGCGCCAGGCGAGCGTGGCCGTCGGCTTCCTGGTGGGCGACGTGACGGACCGCTACGAGTCGCTGCTGATGCTGATTCTGTCCGAGCTGCTGGTGGGCGGCCCGTCGGCGCCCTTCTACCGCTCGCTGATCGAGTCGGGTCTCGGCGCCGACTTCACGCCGTACGTCACCGGCTTCGACAACTCGTGCCGCGAGACGGCCTTCACCGTGGGCCTGCAGGGCGTGGCCGACGCCGACGCCGACAAGGTGGTGGAGGCTATCGAGCGCACACTGCACGAAACCGCCGAGACCGGCTTCGAGCAGGAGCGCATCGACGCCATCCTGCACCGGATCGAGCTCAGCCGCAAGCACCAGAGCCAGAACTTCGGCCTGGGCCTGGTGATGCAGGCCGTGGCGCCCTGGTACCACGGCGCCGACCCGGCCGACACGCTGCGCCTGGACGACCTGCTGGCGCGGCTGCGCGCCGAGCTGGCCGCCGAGCCGCGCCTGCTGCAGCAGCGGCTGGCGCGGCTGCTGCGAGACAACCCGCACCGCGTGGTGGCCGTCATGACGCCGGAGGCGGGCCACGAGGCGGCCCTGCAGCGGCAGGAGGCCGAACTGCTGGAGCGGAAGGTGGCCGCGCTCACCGACGACGACCGCCGCCAGGTGCTCGAGGACGGCCGGCGTCTGTTGCAGAAGCAAGCGGACGGTGACGACGCGACCAGTCTGCCGATTCTGGACGTGCGTCAGATCGCGGACGCGACCGAGTGGCCGGCGCTGCGGCGCGAGAGCGTGTCCGGCGTGCCCGTCCAGCTGTCTGAGCAGCCGACCAACGGCGTCACCTACTTCCGCTGCGTGATCGACACGTCCACCGTGCCGCCGTACTTCCGACCGCTGCTGCCGCTCTTCAGTCAGCTGCTGACGCGCATGGGCACGCAGCGGCTTGACTACCGGCAGCAGGACCAGCAGGAGCAGCTGTGGACGGGCGGCCTGTCCGCCGCCGTCGCCGTCAGTGACGACCCGGTCGAGCCCGGCCGCTACGAGGAGGGCCTGGTGCTGCGCTCCTACTGCCTGCAGCAGAACGCCGGCCGCATGTTCGCGCTCTGGCAGGACATCTTCGCCGGCGTCGCGTTCGACAACGCCGAGCGGCTGCGCAGCCTGCTGCAGATGAGCGCCGCCGAACTCGCCAACAGCGTGCCGGCCGCCGGCCACCAGTACGCCATGGGCGTGGCATCGGCCGACCTGAGCGCGGCGGCGCGTCTCCGCCAGCTGTACTCGGGCCTCGACCAGGTGCGCTTTACCAAGAAGCTGGTGGAGGACGGCGAACTCGACATGCTCGTCACCAAGATGAAGATGCTGGCCGACATGCTGCTGATGAAGGAGGGCATGCGCTGCGCACTCAATGCCACCGCCGCCGGCCTGCCTCCGGCGCTCGCCGGCCTCGACGAGCTGCTCTCGGGCGTGGTCGGCGCCGGCCGCGAGGAGATTGGCGTGCGGCCGGACTTTGCGCCGTCCGGCGGCCAGACGTACGTGCAGCTGCCGCTGCCGGTGCACTACGCGGCGCGCTCGCTGCCCACCGTGCCGTACGCGCACCCCGACTACGCGGCGCTGCGCGTGCTGGCGCGCCTCCTCTCGCTCGGCCACCTGCACCGCGAGATCCGCGAGAAGGGCGGCGCGTACGGCGGCGGCGCGATCGCCTCGCCCGGCGGCCTGTGGTCGTTCTACAGCTACCGCGACCCCAACTCTCTGCGCACGCTCGACACGTTCGCCGCGGCGGCGGACGTGGCGCGCGACCACCCGTTCAGCGCCGAGGATGTGGACGGCGCCAAGCTGGGTGTGTTCCAGGCGGTGGACGCGCCCGTGGTGCCGGCCGACCGCGGCATGCGCACCTTCCTCAGCCGCATCTCGGACGAGCAGTTCGACGAGCACCGGCGCCGCGTCAAGGCCGTCACGCGCGACGATTTGCGCCGCGTGGGCGAGCTCTACCTGCGGCGGCCGGCCGTCACCGGCACCTGCATCATCGGCAAGCCGTGCGACGGCCTCGACGGCAGCTGGAAGGTGGTGCAGAGCTAGCGGCCGGCCGGGGCGGCGGGCGTGCGTGTGTGAGGCTGTGTCTGACGGTGGTGTTTCGTTAGTAGTGTTTGCGGCTGTCGCGCCGCCAGTGTTAATGAGCCCGTGTCTCCGGCGCATCACTTCAGCCATAGGCGTGGTCTGTCGCAGGATGTGTGGTGTAGTACGGGCTCTGTTGCCGCCGCTGGCCAACTGGCTGGAGCCCAGGGCCGCTTGTTCCACTGTGCATTAGTCATCGGCTGACCTCTGCTGCAACGCCGGTCACATCATGCAGAAGTCATGCGCAATGTGCATCTGCCGTGGTTTTATGACAGGTATATGTAGACCAAAGTAAAACATATACATCCGACGGTTCCGCTGTCTTTTATTTTCTTTTTAACGAAAGAATGACGTGTGTGCGGCATCCGTTTCCGTTGCACAGCATCAGTATTTGGTATACCCGTGCAGGACCGTTCGTTCGTCTCGATGGCGTAGCTGGCACACTTGGGATCGACGGAGTAAGGCTTCATTCTTGACTGCCGCGGTTCTTACCACGAGTGGCACCTGAGCTAGGACGTGCGCCGACGACTCGTCCAACAATTACTAGAGCAATTACCAACTAACGAAGCGTGAAATGGTCGTCCTCCGTAATAGCTTGTAGCATGTAGATGTGCGTCTTACGTGGAGGAGTGCACACGCGCGTGCTGCCGCACTTTCCTATGGATGACTGTGTGTGGCGACTTTACTTCTGGTCGCATCACAAGGCCTGGCTAACGTCCCTTGAATTGCCTTCTTTCGTGAGGCTCTAGCGCAGCGATTACTTGCGTTAGTAAAGTGATTTTCGCGGTATGTTCTTTGAAAAGTTGTTAGAGCAGTCGGGACCCACTCGACTCTACAATTCTGGTGAAAACTGGAGGGCTTTTCTTAGTTGGTTCATGCATTGCGAAGCCTTTCAGGCGTGAATAATCTTCCCAGCGCAATTTTCGACTCTGTGAGGCAGTGATGTGCGTAATTCCGGTTTTAATGCCTAAGCCGTCGTCCACAAAAAGCGCTGGCTTTGCGCAGGCTGCTATTAGTGGCGATGATTTGGGCTGACTGATACGTAAGCTTCGCTCTCCACACATCCAATGCAACAGCAGATTCCTCGCAGCCGTCAGGAAAACTTCTATTCAAGGCTTGGTTGGGACCAGGTAAGTAGGAGCAAGGCTGGAACAATTCAAAGGTCTTTAAGGTGTAAGCTTGTCTGGGGCTGGAATCGGCAGGCCCCACGCACCAGGATGGTCGAATGATGCCATCACACCATCATCAGATTGACTGTGGGATGTGATTAACAATCAAAACGAACATGATCAACAAACGGGGAGATCGCGCCGAATGACACGCACGAGACGCACATCCAGACGCCACGCACTGAAGCCTGTCAGGGAACGTCCCCAATATGATGTAGCCCAAGCAAAATGTACAGCGAAAGGTCAACATTTCGTGCCGAAAGGGTGATCCTTCGCGGCCTGCAACGAGAATGAGGATCCTGTGTTGTTAGAATGGAGATGCTGTCTACATTTTTGAGCGGATGGCCCGCCCACCATGTCATAACTATTGTACATGTGGCTAGGACCAGGGCACACGTCATTCAGGCGAAGGATAACCATGTTTTCGTGGCTGGCATACGTGTACAAGCCTCGCGAATTGTCTTTACCAATGAACAATGAAATACACATTAAAGCGTTCGGTTTGCTTTACGTCCTGGGCTTTGTTCTTTTCTTCGGTTTTATTTCAGAAATACAACTCAGTATTTTTTCCAGTCATAGGCATCCCCTCGTTCTGCGGGCTGTCGTAATGTCACAGTACGCATCACTTGCCCTCAACCAAAGCATGTGGTTCATGAAAATCCGTGTATCGCTGCCATGCTATAACGCTTTCGCCGTGTTTTATGGTCGATTTCGTGCTTCTCGCGTCTTTTATCTAAAGCGATCATGTACCATCAGGTTATCCACGAAGACGCGCGAGGCGTTTTACTTCCTTGCGGTTGGGCATGCATTGCACGTACATTTTTATGCGTGTGTAATGCCATCAATTTGACTTCATTCGGAGCTTGGTGTCCCCCATGACAGTTTTAGAGTAAACCAAACTTGATTGAACTGTTCGTCCATCACCACACAAGGTAAAGGGGGATACTCGAGCAGGAAGCACGCTCCGCGCACCGAGACGCATCGGCCGCCGTTATAACGGATTCTGAAACGATACCCGCGCTCTGGTAGTCCATTTCCCGTGCGGAAAAAAACACCATTTCACCCAAAATCTGTCATGGCTTACTTCCAACCATTTACTCAACACTCTAATTTCTGCCCGGACGTGAGTCGCGGCAAACACTATTTTCCCGGACGTCACGTCCGGCAAACAGGGCGCACAAACAGCGCAGCAGCACACAACCGCGGCCAAAGCGGACGAAAACACGGCGAACGTCTGGCGGCTTTATTGGGCCAAAGCTCTCGCAGGTGCGCTGAGACGCGTCCGCGGAGTGCGGCCACACGGACACCGATCGGACCAGTAGGAACAGCGCCGAGAGACGACACGCGCGCCGCCCGACCGGACACGAGACGGACCCCCGAAGCCAGCCCGGCGCGACCCGACGCGGCCCGGCGGCCGGCGACGGCCGACGGCGGCCGGGGCGCCGCCGGGCGCGGCTGAGGTAAAACCAAGGCACTGCCACAGCGCCGGGCCGGCTGTGACGTCAGAGGGGTGTCATCAAGGCACGGCGGCCGGTGGGTGGCGTCGGCCGGGCTCGCGGTCCGACCTCGCGCTGTCGACGGGGGCGGGACGCGCCGTCCGACGGCGGACGCGCTCCCGCGCCAGCCATGCTCCCGGAGAGAAGAGCCGTCTCGGCGTGCGCCGACAGGCATTACAACTATTTTAGTACGACTGGTTAACGGCGGCCTCCTCGAGACCGGGCGAGTGCCCATTAGTCCTTAGAAACCCTGACAAACAACAAGGCATTTACACGCGCGCCGCTGCGTGCGCTCGGTCCGTTCGTGCCTCGCGCCGCCGAACACAGAGCCAGTCAGGACGGCGCGCGCCACTCGCCCGCGCTCTTTTGATTCGAGTTGTCACGACACTAAACGACGCTATGAACACGGAAGTACAGAAAGCACTGCGCCGCGCCGTCGGCCGACGCGAGATGACCCGGTGCGACAGTCAACCAACACAACATACCGGCGCCCGGCGCACCGCCCACCGCTCCGACGCCCAGCGCTGATAAGATTGCACTGCTGCGCGTCGCCGCACACTCGCGCGCGCCGCGTCTACGCTACAACCCGGCTCCAGGGCCAGAGCCATCCAAGGATGGAAAGACGAAGTTCGGCGCGCTCGCCTCGGCCCCAGCTATGACAAAATACTTGTATCTGGAAGTATTTCGAGGCGGCGGGACGCCGCGGGAAGCCGCCGCGTCGGCACCGTCGCCTCCCGCGGCCGCCGCGCCGGTCGCGCCGCGCGCCCGCCTGATATACGCGGCGCGGGCCGGCGAGGTTCCGGCCGCGGCCGCCGGGGCGGCGCCACCGTCGGGCCGGCCTCAAGCCTTGCCGTCCGGGTCGCACCAGGCCTCGGCCGCCCAGTCCGGCAGCTGTGTCTCGTACTCCCAGCCTGGGCCCTACGGCACGTGAGGCGGCGTCAGCACACTGCGCAGCGGTAGGACAGGCTGCGCCGACACACTGCACACTGACCGACAGCACACAGGCAGCGGTAGGACAAGTTGCGCCGATACACTGCACACCGACAGACAGCACACACGCAGAGACATGGCCGAGGATGGACGAGCTAACGTCTCGTAACGTGATGGATTAGTGGAGCAGCTTCAAATCCGGCACGTCCTGGTGGCCATCACTCTCTCAAACCCGTATAAGCTAAACCACGGCGAAACCCCGAAACATAATTTACACGCACACGTGGGACGAACAAGTGCAAACAACCAATACCAATCGTCGACACTGACATGGCAACGCGCCGAAACTCGGCAACACACCTTGGCAACGCACCGTAACTCGGTAACACACCTTGGCAACGCACCGTAACTCGGTAGCACACCCTGCCCCCGCTCGCTCCCTCGTCTGCGGTGCACTCACCGAATACTTCAGCGCGTGCAGGTACATGACCAGATCGCTGGGCTTGGGGTCTCTGTACTTGACCTTGCACTCGTAGCAGTGCGGGTCAACGGTCATCAGGTCGCGCCGGAAGGCGTGGCTCGAGGTCGCGCTGTCGGTCTGGACGCTCGCCTCGCCTGTCTCCCGACCGCTCCCCGACGCAGCACCGCCTGCCACACACCACGGCGGCCGTGGCCATCATGACAGCATGAGGCACGACACTAATACTGACAGCGCTGACGGGGGTGCCAGTGGCGGTGACGGTAATGATTTGGGGCTTCGAGGGCATCGACTGCGAGCGATACACGAGCACAGCACAGCACGAGCACAGCATGAGCACAGCATGAACACAGCACAGCACAGCACAGCACAGCATAGCACAGCACCCGACAGCGCCCGGGGTCCGAGTTACAGCTCCGGTTGTTACTACAGAACATCACATAGAACATCAAACACCGCAAGTCCACAGGACTGGCCCCAATCACCCCGAGCGGAGCGGAGCTCTGTCTCAGGACTGACCCAGTACACCCGAGCGGAGCGGAGCTCTGTCTCAGGACTGACACAGTACACCCGAACGGAGCGGAGTTCTATGTCAGTACTGACACAGTACAACCGGACTGACACAGTACACCCGAACAGAGCGGAGTTCTGTCTCAGGCTAAGTACACCCGAACAGAGCGGAGTTCTGTCTCAGGCTGACTAAGTACACAGAACAAGCAGTGGAGTTCTGGCGGAGTTCTGTCTCAGGCTGACTAAGTACACCCAAGCGGAGTGGAGTTCTGTCTCAGGCTGACTAAGTACACCCGAACAGAGCGGAGTTCTGTCTCAGGCTGACTAAGTACACCCGAACAGAGCGGAGTTCTGTCTCAGGCTGACTAAGTACACCCGAACAGAGCGGAGTTCTGTCTCAGGCTGACTAAGTACACCCGAACAGAGCGGAGTTCTGTCTCAGGCTGACTAAGTACACCCCAAGCGGAGTGGAGTTCTGTCTCAGGACTAAGTACACCCCAAGCGGAGTGGAGTTCTGTTCAGGCTGACTAAGTACACCCGAACAGAGCGGAGTTCTGTCTCAGGCTGACTAAGTATACCCGAACAGAGCGGAGTTCTGTCTCAGGCTGACTAAGTACACCGAACAGAGCGGAGTTCTGTCCCAGGCTGACTAAGTACACCCGAACAGAGCGGAGTTCTGTCTCAGGCTGACTAAGTACACCCGAACAGAGCGGAGTTCTGTCTCAGGCTGACTAAGTACACCCCAAGCGGAGTGGAGTTCTGCATCCACAATCAGCCCTCCACTCTACTCTTTCAAACAGGAGCCACTCGCTCCTCGTCACGCTCCGCGCTCCAGTCCGAGCGAGGCAGCGTCGCGGCGTGAGCCGTCGTCCGGAGAGGACAAACACATTGGCTCGGCTCCGAGACAGACTCAGATCTGACGGCTCGCGCAGGGCGCGGGTCCGCCCGTCCCCAGCCAGGGCGCGCCGAAGCCGGCGGGCGCCTGCCACTGATGGGCTGTGGGCCGTCGCACGGCCATGTGGGGATACCAAATAACGTCCGAGAAACATGTCGGACAATCCATTTCAGACTTGGCCAGGAACTGCATGGCAATGCTGCCCTCGGACATAAACTGGTGAGATTTTCAGCACCGGGTGACGTATTCCAGCGCTTACAGTGGCCGACATAGACCATTAAACGTCGCGTATTCTTTGTTTCACATCATGAAGACAATTTAAGAGTCCTGAAGGGGTAACATAATGGGGCGTAGTCCCATTACTGATGTCATTTTCAGGTCCTTTCTTTTACAAAAATCATTTCCAAATGCGGGACAGGCAGTCGGCGCAAAGACGTGGTAGGGATGGCCGGTCAGAAACTGACACCTCAAGTGTCTACGCGATCTGTACCCTCCAACTTCATCAATGTTATCCGTCAATGAAAGGTGAAAAGGGTACGACTACGGAAGAGAAATGCATTCACGGTCTCAACAAGGCTCTCACCGTGAAAGGCTGGCATTCCTTGCACACGACTCGTTTGGCACTGTGCATGCATGCCTGGTGCCGCGCGCCGCCGTAAAGACCGATGATGTCACCGAAATCTCCAATTAGCCAACAGAGCGGCAGAGGCTTATGCTAGCTAAGCGTGCGATATGCATCATTTACTTAACATAACACCACACATTGAACAGAACATTCATGTGCAGCACGACAGCGAGGAACTAGTCTGAGAATTCGTTCACCCCTGCCCTGCCCTCTCCGCCGTCGTGCTGGCGCCCGCGGCCGACCGGTGGTCCGGACCAGCGGCCGGACGGCGGCACGGACCGGCGGCCGGACGGCGGCACGGACCGGCGGCCCGGACCAGCGGCCCGGACGGCAGCACGGACCGGCGGCCGGACGGCGGCCCGGACGGCGCACGGACCGGCGGCCGGACGGCGGCACGGACCGGCGGCCCGGACGGCGGCACGGACCGGCGGCCGGACGGCAGCACGGACCGGCGGCCGGACGGCGGCGGACCGGGCCGGACCGGCGGCCGGATGGCGGCCCGGACCGGCGGCGCGGACCCCGTGCTCTGCGGGCTCTGACCTGGCTGGGCCTCAGCTCCGACGGTGACGTTCGGCGCGGACCCGTCCGAGGGCCGGGGCTGGCGGGCAGCGGCGAGCCGGCCGGGCAGCGCCCGGCGCCGGCCGGCACCTCCGCCGCCGGCTGGCTGTCCACTGGGGGCGGCGCCAGAGGTCAGCGGCGGCGGTGGCGGAGAGCGGCGAGCGACCGGCACACACGTCACTAAGCCGACACACGAGAGGAGGGAGAGGAGCGGGCCCCTCACGAGTTTCGCTTCATCCACTGACCAGACACGGTGCCCGAAGGCACGAGCACGACCCCCACGGCGCGGGTCGTCGTTCCGCGGAGTCGGACGCCCGTCTCGCGCCCTGTCGACACTCACCGGCCTCCTTGGCCTTGAACATGCTCAGCTCGACATCGCCGTCCATGCCGAGCCAGTTCTCGGCATTGTGGATGGCGATGAGGTCCTGGATCAGCTGTTCGTCTGTCTTCAGAATGGTGCCGCCCTTGCCCTTCTGCGGCCCGAACACCGTGTGGTTGTATAGCGGGTCGTTGATGATTGGGTACCCTGTGGGAGCGGACGTCACCTGTCAGCCGCTGACGCCCGCGCTCGGGAGGACTCGGGACCGCAGAGCGGTCGAGGGACGGCGGCAGCAGCACTCAACACGCCAGGGGCGGAGGAGCTCAGCAGCGGCTGCCACCTGCAGCCGCGCCTGCCGCGGATCGGTGAACACCATCAGATCGATGGCTGGCGCATCACAAGAGGCTGGACTTTGGGGTGACCGGCCGTCAGCTCAGGCAACAAGCTGGCCGGCGGGTGACGGTGACAGGGCGATGGTTAGACGCTCTGGGTCAGGGAAGACGCACTGGACGATGTTTTGAACCGGGCAGCGGGTCGGGCAAGCCTCCTCGTCGTTTTATTGACTACAAATGCACAGTAAATGAATTGAAAATGACATCAAAGTGCATTGCACTTATTGGAGGCCCTGTTACCCGGTGAAAATAGCGCAAGAAATGCACAGCCGCCATTCTGGAACGCCACATTAACGCTCGTCAGCAAATGACTTTGTCGGGTAGAACACCGGCCGCCTTCTCGGCATCGCAACACGCATCTTAGCGCGCTGATGATTGCGATGCGGGGAGACCAGAAATGCTTGGAACTAAGAGGTCACCTTGATACCATCGCCCACGGAAATGTTTGTGCTCTGAAACAATGTGTTTAACAGCGAGGACGAAGATAGGGTGGAATAATGCATACTAAGCGTTGTTGCTACAAGACCGGGGTCTATCACAAACGTTGCCTGTCAGAATTTGCCTGACACCTGACAAAAATGGACAGTAAGGAGGACAATGTTTTGCATTCTTCTGGCTGGGACCACAGATACAGACAATGGAGTCCGATCTCTCTACTCCAAATCGACGGAAACTCAAGTCGGAAAGGGCCACTTGCTGCACGGACAGCAGCATGAATGCTTCATTAAACTGATAGTGTAGGAAAGGACGCGTAGTTATCAGCTGTTCGATTACAGTTTTTTCAACGTGGAAGGCTTACGATGAATCTAGTGGTTTCTGGACGTCATGTCAAATGTTAGGGTAAGTTGCGCCGTTTTCACTGTTCAGCCCTTCACTAACCACACCTTACAAAACTACGCCGCAGGTGACGTGGAAGGAATGACCGCTGACGGGAAGCTGGACCAGTACCAGCCAAGGACTCAGTGTGTGAATTGCTGAACACTCTTCCTGTTTCCAAGTATTCCGAGTTTTCAGCGCTCGTCTGGCCTTGGCGTGATAAAAGCACGAACGAAGTCCACTCAGCGGCATACATGCGATTCCTTCCGTGAGCTAGCACTGCCTGCTTCGACATGGCCCCAACAAAGCACAGTAAATCTTAACTTGCGCCACTTAACTCACGTCTAAGCACGCAGCGAAGTCGTCCAAGGGTCATAACCTCACTCTGATGCCTTGCATGCGGCTCCAGCGCCCGCGCTGGCGCCGGCGGCGTCGCCCAGCACGTGCGCCGCCCAACTCACCCAAATACTGCAGATGCACACGAATCTGGTGCATGCGGCCGGTGTGCGGCCTGCAGACGACCACCGAGGAGCGGCCGTTGAAGTTGAGTCGGCTGAACTCGGTGAGGCATTCCTTGCCTTTGGGGGAGACCTTGCAGACCCCGATCTTGTAGCTGACCACCTCGATCGGCTCCTTGCAGGACAGCGGCTCACTGCGACGGAGCGGCGCAGCGTGAGGGCGCGGCGGACGGTCTGGCCGGGTGCTCTGTGCGGCGCGGCTCGCGGGTCTGGGCGGGGTAAGGCTCGCTGCGACGGAGCGGTGCAGCGTGAGGGCGCGGCGGACAGTCTGGCCGGGCTCGCGGGTCTGGGCGGGGTAAGGCTCGCTGCGACGGATCGGTGCAGCGTGAGGGCGCGGCGGACAGTCTGGCCGGGCTCGCGGGTCTGGGCGGGGTAAGGCTCACTGCGACGGAGCGGTGCAGCGTGGGGGCGCGGCGGACAATCTGGCCAGGTGCTCTGTGCGGCGCGGCTCGCGGGTCTGGGCGGGGTAACCGCGGGTCCGACGGTTGCTTTGAGCCGTGTCATAGCAAGCGAGAGTTGGGCTTTTCCCCAGTTACCCGCAGTACCACCGCCTCCTGTCGAAGAAAGTATCGAAGACACAACACCGAGTCTCTGCTCCTCCCTGGACACTCGCATCTCTGCCGACCGACGCACCACGTGAGCCCTGGAGACGCCGGCGGCTCTTTCAGCCCCATCACGTGGCCGGCGGGGAGCGGACGCTGCGTGCCGACTGTGGCTCCCCGCCGCGCGGCGAGCGAGACGCGCCGGGCCGGAGCGGCGCCGCGGACCGAGCCCGCGCGTTCGCCGAAGTTCGGCGCTGCACGCAGTTCCCTCAGATCGCGGCGGCCTCTTCCCGGCACCGACGCTGACCGCCCCGGTGGGTCAGTGCAGGAGCCAGTGGAGAGCCGGCACATCAGACGCAAGGGCCTCGGGTCCGACCACCCGAGCACAGGCCAGTACCTCAGACGGCGGCTCCCAAAGGCTCGCCCATCGGAGCGGGCCTTTTAGACGCAGGACCCCACAGCGCGCCCTCCACGTCAGAGAACTGACCTTTGGACCATGAAGCCTTGGGGTGCAGTCGCCGGAGCTAGGAGCTGACCCCTCAGCACCACGGCCTCGGGGTCCACCCATCAGGTCAGGGGACCCACCTCTCAGGCGCCGGGCCTGGGGGCCCACACACATGACTTAAGGGCCGACCGCTTAGACCCCGAGCCCCAGATCAGCCGGGCGAAGCAGCCCGAGTCCCAGATCAGCCCGACGGAACAGCCCGGGCCCCAGATCGGCCCGACGGGACACCCCGAGCCCCAGATCAACCCGGCGGAGCAGCCCAAGCCCCAGATCAGCCCGACGGAGCAGCCCGAGCCCCAGACATAGCCTGTCGGAGCAGCCCAAGCCCCAGATCAGCCCGACGGGCAGCCCGAGCCCCAGATCAGCCCGACGGAGCACCCCGAGCCCCAGATCAGCCCGTCGGAGCAGCCCGAGTCCCACATCAGCCCGTCGGAGCAGCCCGAGCCCCAGATCAGCCCGACGGAGCAGCCCGAGCCCCAGATCAGCCCGACGGAGCAGCCCGGGCCCCAGATCATCCCGACGGAGCAGCCCGAGCCCCAGACCAACCCGGGACCTCCCGGACACGCCACTCCCGGCGCCCCACCTAGGCTTTCCTCTCGGTCGAAGGACCGCAGCCAAAGCCCTGCCCCTCCCCCGCGAGGGTCTGCCGGTCACGGCAGAAGAGACCACAGGATCAAGAGAAGAGCACCTCACTGCACGAGAGGGGCCAATGAGAACGGCTCGTATCGCTGACCACTCCGTCTACGGCGCACCAAAGTTCGCTTCAGAACACATTTCTCAGCAACCCAGCCCAGCCCAGCCCAGCCCAGTGCCAGTCTGGCAGTTGCTCAACGGTGGTCCAAGCGGCGCTCTGTGGTGACCACGCGGTGGAGCGGAGTGGCCGCCATGGAGGCTGCCGCTTCCCGAACCCGGCGGAGAGTCGGGCGCACGGGGTAGCAGACGGCGGAGAAGATAGCGCACCGGCTGGGCACCGGCGCGCGCACGGCACCAAGCGGCGGGATGGTTCGCGCTGATAGCCCGGCCGACGTGATGTGACCAGCAGACAGGGACAGCACAGACCAAGCAAGGATGTACACCAGCCCGCGCCAGCGGGCGGAGCGTGCAGCTACGGCTTCGGCGTACTCGAGAAACTGGATACTAAAGCTCCCGTGCGCCTAATGATAGTGATTGAAGTTACTGCGTCCGGAAAATCTCGCAATGATACACGAGAACCTGCAGAGGTTGATCCCAGCTTTTTCCCGACCGCTAGGCGTATAATGAGGACGGCCGCAGTGTCATACTATACGGACCACCTTCGTGATGCACAATCCAGGATGTCGCCGTCCAGTGACGACAAAAACGGCAATCGACAACGCACCGGCGGATCAAGTCCTGGGGTTTTCACCGGAGAACCTATTGATCCGCAAACTG
The DNA here is from genome assembly GCF_011947565.3 of Pollicipes pollicipes. NCBI lineage: Eukaryota > Metazoa > Arthropoda > Thecostraca > Pollicipedomorpha > Pollicipedidae > Pollicipes > Pollicipes pollicipes. Next base: position 202,614 of record NW_023596380.1, on the reverse strand, counting down.
CGCAATGAACACTGTTTCTGGCGTAGTGCGTCCAGGAGCGCGGCACATCCTCTGACCCTGCACAATCGCGCCGAAACGCTGGTCTCCGTCACACACCGTAAAGGGCGTGGCAGGTAACAGCATATCGACGTTCAAAACACGCCTTCTCCCAGACGTAGTACCTCGCGCACTGCAGGATGACACGGACGCGCCTCGTTCGCCACGGCCGCGGCGCGATTGCCGCGCGCCCGGCGGCGGCGCGACCGGGGCGCTCGGCGCCGCGCCGCGGGCGTCGTCTAATCACCGCCCGGGCGCGGCGCCGGCCGGCCGGCGACACCCGTGCCAGTCGGCGGCGGCACGTTAGGTCAATACGGTCCGGCCGGCGCCGCGCCAGCACCGGGCTGAGTACCTGCGGCCGCTCCGCCCGACCAGAGCCGGTCGATCGTCAGAAAAACAGCCCACGAGACGCGCCGGACCGAATCAGCGCCTGCATATTTGACCGACTCGATTAGCGGTTCGGCGGCGAGCGGCGGTCCACTCGCCGCCCGCATGAGGCGCTTCATGTTTCATCACAGCGCTGATCTTATCAGGCACCCAGGAACCGCTGATTTTCGGCGCAGTGCGCACACCAGTGGGCGCCAGCACCAACGGCTCCATTACTCTTCCGATGCTAAGGCATGACAAGTCTGGGCGCAGGAGCGTCGAGAGCCGCTATTGCGCCTCGCGTTCGCGCCAGACCGCTGGGGGCTGGAGGAACCGGCCGGACCGTACGTCCAGCGGAAGGCGCAGCTGTATATGGTGCCGCTGCACTGGTAGGCCTGGATGGAGGCGCTAAGAGCCGCACAACCAGACGGCGTGGCAGCTGAAGACGGCTGCAGACAACAGTCCACTGGATGAAGGTGTGCTGTGATGGCATGGCCGGCAATTGACGCCTAGCCTGCGCTGCTGGCGGCCATGGAACTGCAGGACAGCTACCGGACAGCTGAAAGCGACACCAGGTGCCTGGACGGGACGCTTGGTGTCCGGACGGGACGCCTGGTGTCTGGAAGGACATGTAGTGTCTGGTGTCAGGACGGGACACCTGGTGCCTGGACGGGACACCTGGTGTCAAGGCGGACACCTAGGGTCTGGACGGACACCCAGTGGCTGGTGTCAGGACGGGGCACCTAGTGCCTGGACAGGGACACGTGTGTCAGAACGGGACTTCTGGTGTCTGGACGGACACCCCGTGTCTGGCATCAGGACCGGGCACCTGGCGCCTGGACAGACACCGAGTGCCTGGTGTCAGGTCGGGACGCCTGATGTTGGCGCATGTCGGCGATTCAGTCGCTTGATAGTGCGGCGGTAGGCGGCACCGGCTGCCATGAGCCAGTGCCGTTGGCTCTGCGCATGCCTGAGGACGGCACCGAGCCTCGCGTTAAGAGCAGGCTGCACCCAGCTGTGGCGGGGGTGTGGGCGGCACCAACACGCCACAGCTGGTGTCTAGCGAGCAGTTGGCAACTACGGCTGACTGTCGCAAGGTGTGTAGTGGTAGTTCCAGGAATAGGAGCCCATGGCTGGTGGGATAGCTCGTTCAGCCGTGCGTTGCGTCAGGCTTGACGGCGTTGCTCCACTCCATCCCGACATCACAAGGACTTTGTTTGTCAAAAGATGCTACAGCGGGATTCACCCAAGTTTCCCAACCCATCTCACCGTGCAACAACATCATACATCGCTGCGTTCGCGCCGCCGTTTTCGATCAGTCTGATTGGTTTTTCCCCCCGTTGGCTCTAGAAATTGCCTTCCCTCTCCCGGAATGATGCACTTTAAAACTGCGCAGAATCCCGACAGGCATTCAAAGGATTTGGCCGTTGACAGAGACTGCGGCGGCGGCGTGGCTCCTTTCAGCTGCTCCGGTGCAGCGGCGGCGTCCCGTAGACGTCAGCACTCCCTGAGCCACCTTCAGAACCAGTTGCAGACCAACTCTGGGAGTTGAACGGACATCGCCGATTTGTTCCGCCGCAGCGCCGTGGTGCCTCAAACCTAGCAGCGGCGCTTCTCGCGTGCACGAACGCCGCCACAGTATTTTGGTGTGTGCGCTGGCAGGTGATTCCCGCTTAATGTATAACTATCTGTAAACAGGTGTGTCGGGCTAGTTCCATCAAGCGATGAGTAATCACCGTCGATGATTTACGGTGACGGAATATTGGGGATCATGTGACAACAGTTAAGTGAGTTGCGGAATTTCATGGTATGATTAACTGAAATCACAAAACGACCGCAAAATATAAAACAAAAAACGGGGTTTACTCGGAGGGGGGTCAAGGTCGCCTGCTGACCCACTCCAACCTTGAACGAGTTGCGCAAGCCCGATGGCGGTTCATATAACGAAATAAGTTCAAATGGGTTTTAAAAATATTCCTGCTCCCCCCGCCCTCACCATCATTTGTGACTTCCTTCGTGCAGAAAAGCATACCTGATAGCTCATGTCATTATTTCAGGTCAGTTTTCCCCCATGCGCGGTTTCGCCTTCCTTCCGGGCGAGGGATTTACCGCGCTCAACATCGAGGGCGACACATCTACTGTTTGATCATCAGCACCCCCACATTCATCAACATAGCTTAAACAACCCGAGTTCCTGCACCTGTTCGGCGGCCGAATAGTCGCAGCCCACTCCTGTCCATTCGAGGGCTCGGGGCCAACACAAGCGCACTGGCCGCCGGACCTGCGTGTCCGCGCGGCCCGGCCGCGCCTGTTTTGATTGGCTCGCCGGTCGCGTGACGTCACACAATGCGCAGCACCGCCGTGCTTGGCTTGGCGAGAGGGCTCGGCTGGCGGGCAGAGGCGAGAATGATAATGGACGTTTCCGCACTCGCGCGGGCCCGCGCTGAGCCGGGCTTTGTTTCGCCGAGGCGTGTGTGCTCATGCGTGCCGCTCCTCGACAGCAGTCAGGCGAGAGACGACCTGGCGCGGCCCGGCTGCAAGGGCGGTGCGCACCTAGGCCCGGCCGGGCTGTACGGAGTTCAGTGCCGAGACCGGCTGCCCTCCCCTCGTCTCAGCAGGAACGAGGGAAGGGCAGCCGGGAGAGAAGGTGCACTCGGGTGTGCGGGAGAAGAAAAGGAACTGGGAGGATTCAATGTACTTCCCGGTCACAAAAGGATCGGACCTGCACGGCGTCAATCTTGACTAGAGGATGGAAAACGGTCCTCCAGGATCCGCGGAGTGCGACGAAACGCGCTGGGATTACACAAACGTCCCAAGCAAATGAGGCGTTACGTCAACCGAGGCTTACACGGAAAAGCAACCACAGCAAAGTCTGCGACAAAGGTACGGGAGGGAATGCGTCAAGTCGGGCCGAGACGAACACCCAGTCCGATTCAAGATCGTGCACGGCCTGCATGCGAAAACAAAACCGCGCCCCTACACGAGATTGGCTTCGTGGCGCGAAGCAATTAAAGCCTTAAGCTAGACGAATCCAGAGGCGATCAGACTGAGCACGTACCAATGAGCTCTGACGAACTCAAAGCCGCTCAGCATAAAATCACCGAGCACTAATCGCTCAAACTTATCGAATGAATTACAAAGTTGCTCAATAGCCTGGGACACTTCGACGTAAGCCTCCACCTGCCGCCGGCGGCAGAATCGCTCAGCGGCGGCTCTCCGCGGGCGCACACGTACGATCGCCGGTCGTGTCAGCCAGCAGTGACCTCGCCGCGTCCGCTAGGGCGAGCGCTCCGCTGGCGCCAGCTGAGACTCCGGCGAGCGGCGCCGGGGCGCCAGCTGAGACTCCGGCGAGCGGCACCGGGGCGCCAGCTGAGACTCCGGAGCGGCGCCGAGGCGCCAGCTGAGACTCCGGCGAGCGGCGCCGAGGCGCCAGCTGAGACTCCGGAGCGGCGCCGAGGCGCCAGCTGAGACTCCGGCGAGCGGCACCGGGGCGCCAGCTGAGACTCCGGAGCGGCGCCGAGGCGCCAGCTGAGACTCTGGCGAGCGGCGCCGGGGCGCCAGCTGAGGGCACCAGCGGCGCCGCTGCGGCCTCGTTAACGGCCCCGGCAGCGCCCCTCGAGCGGCGGCGCGTGCCGGCGCCGGTGCCCTCGGCGGCGCCCACCGGACGCCGACGGGTCCTCGAGCCGACCAACAATGCGGCGGCGGGCGGGGGCGATCGCGATCGGGCACGCGCCTCGCCCCGGCCCGCCGGCCGCGCCGGTGATGCGATCGAGCAGGTCCCGCTGTCGGGCCGCGGAGACGGCCGCGCTGGCCGTGCCTTATCCGCCCGGCGCCGGCCGGCCGGGCGGCGGCGAGCGTCCGGCGGGGCGGCTCTCCAGCGCGCATCAACTACACAATAACGGCGCACTCGGCGTGCGCAGGCTGGCTGCCGGGGCGAAATGTCGGCGTTGACGAACGGAGTCGCAAAACGAAGCTTGCTAGCGGTGCCAGTGGACAACATGCGCTCGTCAGCTTACGACCAGCGACGGGGTCTGTGTGGCATAGGACGAGCGAGGCGGAGCAGAGGATAGATAGCTGTAAACTGACATCTTGATAATGTTGGGTGAGCTAATGGTAATGGAATGAGACCAAACACAATGGTACATATAATATCGTGATCATGTTGCGTGAGCTAATGGTAATGAAATGAGACCAAGCACAATGGTACATATAATGTGGGCTCAGCTAATGGCACCGGACATATTCGGCAACTAATACCAGCTGGGTTTGGTCCGTTGGGAAGCCCACCTTTCATGAGGATTAAACAGGCGGTGGGGCTCACTACTGCAGCATAACGGCGCTGATTCACTAATAGCGCCGGACTGAAATTGGCTGGCTGAGCCAGGCCGGGGCCGACAATTCAGACGATCACGTCGATGAGCTGGCAGTTACATACGGCTTGGCAATTGTCATTAACGCATTGTTTAGATAATTATCTGCTGGGTGGGTATTGGTGACAGTGAACAAGACAATATGAGTGTGTATCTCGCATGGTCCCGTCTCCCTCAGTTTAGGCTTCAGCGACTTACATTCAAAATCAGTTCTTGAAGGCCGTTTCCTGGCCAATTACCAACGCTCCTATTGGTCGGGCAGTTTTGATGGCTGTTGTTAAGTTGCAGCTGTTAAATGTACCCCAACTGAGCGGCTCGTATCGCATCTTTGCCCTTTCTGGTTTCCCGCACCTGACATTCTTCCCTACAGCATTCTACAACAGCAGATCCATGATTCGCGCCGGACAGTGCGTGTCTGTCTGCACGTCGATCACACTTCTCTGACGCCCTTGCCCGCTTTTTCCATCGTCAGAACGGAACGGATTTGTCCCGTGCCGCTATGACGCCGGGACGTAGAAATCTCGACCCGGTCTCGGCCCTGCACTCATCAGTCTTCCTGCGTCTTAATAACTGTAGCTCGACATGTGAAGCGAACGGGGAGGTAAAACCGTGGTGATTTTGTGACGATGCAGGAAAAATCTACCTTGGCTCGTACGCAAATGCGCAACAGCCCACGCGGCAAACCTTTGTACAAAACTAAGTATTATGTTGCTGAAAGCATCGTGAACGTGCGATTGGGGAATGCGAAGATATCAGCTTCCAGGAGGTACGAAGGCCGAACCAGACCTGGACGCCCAAGCTGGGGATTTTTACGATAATTTAAAAGCAGTCTTGCTCTGCCTGCGCCCTCGCACGTGACCACCACACTATCCGATTGGGGCATGCAGTATCATTAATCTACGAGTGGCCATACTGTGACCCAGCAGGGCCCCACGCCGGCCCCTGCTGGATCTGTCCGAGGTGGCCGCACCGACGCCACGGCTGGACCCTGACTGAGGCCGCCCGGAGCGGTCCCGATCCACGGCCACGCCGACCGAATCAGTCGACCCCCTCCCCCCTCACCACCCCCCTCCCCCTCACCGCTCCCTCGGCCGCAAGCACCGGGAGCTGGAGCTGTTCTGTCAGGGAGCTGAGCAGGCTCAGAGGCGGAGCTGGCGCTGAGCTCGTCGCTGCTACGCCCGCGGTGCCCCAGCCCTGCCACTGCTGGGAAATGCGCAGCGTACGCGTATCTCGCGGCGCTGGCGAGGACAGCCCGCCGGCCGCCCGTCAGGGCCACTGTCTTCGTGACGGAGCAAAACTGACCCAATGTAACAAGCGAGATCACGACCGCGATGCATGATGCAAATACAGCACGCCGGACCTGCGTGTCGCTTGCAGCGGCAACATATTGGCGCACAACCAGGGTGGGCCGGCGCCGCTCAGAGTCGCCTCCCGTCTCCAAAATGGGCTTCGCGGTGTCCATCAGCAGCTCGCCTGAGATCGTCGCTCATCGCCGGCTAACGGAATCCACGGATCTTCGCTCGACTCGACCGCGTGCGCACGACGGGTCACTGACCTGGGGAACTCGCCCTCGACGCGGCACACGTACTCCTTGGTGACCTGACGGGTGCGGATCTGCTGCTCCATGTCGCGCGCCTTGGCCGGGGTGCGGCCGAACATCAGCAGACCTGCCAGGTCAGAGGTCAGGTCAACAAAGTTCGCACGTGTCAGGCAGACAAAATCCTCGACCAGACCACTGACGCAAAACAAATCCCTACAACTTCAAGTCAGGTCAAGGTCATATAAGCTGTTAAGTACATTTGCGAGGAGCATATTCACAAAGATAAGACGGTAGTAATAGCCTTATTCCTATGAGAAAACCTGGGAGAATGGAGATATAGATGCGTTGATATTTTGGCAACATGATTTTATTGAAACAAATAGCAGAAGTGAATTCATCTACATTATCTATATCTCCATTGTCCTGATTTTTCTCCGAAGAATAAGGCTATTACCACTGTCATATCAGACCGAGATCAGTTAACTTAAACAGCGGTCATCCGTCCGAGTACACATACCGGGGCAGGATGCGCCATAATGACGTTAACCTGTGCCCCGAACAGCCGAAGCCCGGCCACACCGTTCATTAACGCAAAGACTCTCGGACCGCTGCTGCCTTAGCTCGACAATAGCAGACCTCAGCACTCCCATGCCAATGATCCATTCCGGCGTCATAATGACCGCCAACTAAGCCCGGCGGCGGAAACGGGAGGGGGGGGGGGGCAATACAATATCCTCCCCCAAGTTGAGCGCCACACTCTGAATGCATAGCTTCATTACCACCCAACGAGCCGTAGCATCGGGCTTTAATGGGACTACCACAACGCCGCCGTCCAGCCGCCCAACGCGCGCGCGATCAGGTCGATCCCAGCCTGATGGTATCAGGCGCACCGGTCCGGATGGTATCAGCGGGACCGATCCGGATGATATCAGCGGGACCGGTCCTGATGGTATCAGCGGGACCGATCCGGATGGTATCAGCGGGACCGATCCGGATGGTATCAGCGGGACCGATCCGGATGGTATCAGCGGGACCGATCCCAGCGGCATCAATCGCACCGGTCCGGCTCCGGCTTCCGTCTGACGGCGGTCACACCTCTGGTGCATGGCATCCGGTGTAGCACCCGATGCCACGCGGCCGGGCAGGGTGGGCGCACGCTTTCACGACCAGCACGGTACGCGCCTGATGGAATGATCTTCAAGCGCAATCTACAAGTACCTGCACAGCACGTCGCGCCACAGCACGGAGGTGCGACGGACTCCGCAGGGGTTGCTTTACCTGGCTTGTTCTTCAAATACAGAGGTATCGATTTCCGGTGGCATGCCAATGGTTTCGCGCTGCGATGGTCACGCAATAGCAGGTCACTATGCATGATCATTTTTGTGGGCCATTCGCAGAGGCCACTGACCGAGGTGTACGATGCTTCTTTTATAGTCCGCTTCTTGAATTTTCGCTCGCAAGCTATGATTGTATACGAATTGGGATAGAAACGGTCACATTCCTGAAGCGGTATTTGGGCGTGGTCACAGTCATTGGCTTAATAGACTATCCGGCATAAACCCATGCCAATGCTTCAAAGGATTCAGACTGTCTCTTTGTGTAACACTCTCAAAGACGTTCGTGGAACACCAAGGCAGATGCCATTTCAATGGATAAATGACATCGACTGCTGAGGTTGACCAAAAGATGCCAACATCAGCGGCCATCCGCCCCAACAATCCAAACCTGAACGCTGCTCCATCATGGCAGCTTGTCGCGTATGTTAACATCACTTCCAGTTCCTTTGAGAATTCCCATTATTCTCAACCTCAGACTTGGTCATATAGAAAGGTGCGAACTCATGCGGACCGTGGAAACCTAGCAGAACCATTCCCGCTTGCTTGGCATTAACCGGCGTAGCGTGATCAAAGCCCTTGGGTCGCAAACTGTCAACAAGACGCCAGACTTCATTAGTCAGCAGACTCCAGCCGCTTTAGGTCTGGGTCCGCCGCCAGCCCCGCCTGCCGTCCCCCCGGCGTCAGAATCACACCCTCCTAGGGGACCAGCTCACGGACCTGGCACGTCCATCACAACACCCCGGTGAGCCCCTGGACACCCGTTACACCCTCCGAGCGCCCTGCGCCGTCCGGCCACACGTGACGTCACCACGCCCTCGCCGTCTGGGGACGGCGCGACGCCGGCGGCGGCGGCAATCGCTCTGACCGGGCCGCCCTGACCGGAGCGCGCCGGCCGGGCCTCCGGCGTCCGTCTGTCACCTGGCGCCGCGCGCCACGCATGCGGCGCAAACAGATCAATAGCGCCGCGCCTGCCGGACGTGCGGCGGCGAGCGGTGCAGGCTCGAGCCGGATCACCCCCGCTCTCCTCTCGCCGCGGCCCGGCTCTCCGCCAGACGACCTGTGCTTCACACGAGACCGCCACTCACGTGGAGGAGCACGCCCGGCCGACGAGCGCGCCTCGCTCGGACGCGCTCATCCCCGCGCCGAGCGCGAGGTGACGACACCCGGAGCTCGCCACGCCACTCCATCTCAGACCGATGTTGCCAGACGCTGTTGCCATCTCATGACCGTGAAGGCATCTCAGACCGATATCGCCAGACGCTATTGCCATCTCATTACCATGAAGCCATCTCAGACCGATGTTGCCAGACGATATTGCCATCTCACTACCATGAAGCCATCTCAGACCGCTATTGCCAGACGATATTGCCATCTCATGACCATGAAGGCATCTCAGACCGATATCGCCAGACGCTATTGCCATCTCATTACCATGGCGGCAACTCAGACCGATATTGCCAGACGCTATTACCATCTCATGACCGTGAATCCATCTCAGACCGATATTGCCGACGCTATTGCCATCTCATGACCATGAAGCCATCTCAGACCGCCACTGCCAGATGGGCTGCGTTGCTGCTACCCAGCCGGCGATTACAGTCGTGGCTAGACGCTGGCTCGACACGGGGAAGCACATTAACGCCGCCGGCTCCAGCGACCAAAAAACACCGTAGAGCGACTGTAGCGCGCCGAGCGGCCCCACTACCATCAGCTCCGCCGCCGCCATGACCCAATGACGCCCTGATTTAGCCTATTCACGGCGGAAATCCGCCGGCGATCGGCGCGTGCGGACAGTCGCCATGACGATCCCGCGCCGCCAGGCAGCAGACCGCTAACAAGGCTGGCGGCCGTGGCGCGTCCTGAGCGTGACGGCGGGGCGCGTACGGCTGCGAGCCGGCACCGACGGAGGTCTCCCGCCGTTCGCAGGCACCTCCGTCGGCTTCATGGGCGTGCTGCCCTCGTGAGAGGGTGCCAGCGGGGGTTCTCCCCATGCGGCGCAGCGCTGCTGTACTCCACAGTCCGCCTGCCAGCTCTGCGGTCCGCCTGCCAGCTCCACAGTCCGCCCGCCAGTTCCGCAGTCCACCTGCCAGGTTCGCAGTCAACCTGCCAGGTCCGCAGTCAACCTGCCAAGTCTGCAGTCAACCTGCCGGGTCCGCAGTCCACCTCCCAGGTCCACAGTCAACCTGCCAGGTCTGTAGTTCGCCTGCCAACTCCGCAGTCCGCCTGCCGCCGCAACTGCCGTCCCCGTGAAGCCTCGACGCGCTTGGCGTCTTCTGAGGCTCGGTCGCCGGGGAAGCGCGTGAGGCAAGGCCGGGTCAGTCGTGGATGGCGTGAGTGACCGGACCAGCAGCCGGCGGCGTCAGCCACTACCGGGTGAACCTAAGATGGCGTGAAGGACCGGGCCAGCATCGGACGGCGTGAGCCACTACCGGGCGAACCTCGGATGGCGTGAATGACCAGGCCAGCGGCGGACGGCGCGAGGCACTACCGGGCGAGCCTCAGATGGCGTGAATGACCAGGCCAGCAGCGGACGGCGTGAGGCACTACCGGGCCAGCATCGGAAGGCGTGAATGACCAAGCCAGCAGCGGACGGCGTGAGGCACTACCGGGCCAGCATCGGAAGGCGTGAATGACCAGGCCAGCAGCGGACGGCGTGAGGCACTACCGGGCGAGCATCGGATGGCGTGAGGGACCAGGCCAGCAACGGACGGCGTGAGGCACTACCGGGCGAGCATCGGATGGCGTGAGGGACCAGGCCAGCAGCAAATGGCGTGAGGGACCAGACCAGCAGCGGACGGCGTGAAGAACCAGGCGAGCAGCGCATGGCGTAAGCTCTGAGCAGCCTGGCGGCGCCCATCGGTCCTATTCCAGATGTACCTGCGATGAACCCATGGGTCCACATGTGTAGTGAAGTTCACGAGGGACGAGACTTAACGACAACTCGCCACCGCTTAGAAGCAGTAACAGACCAAAACACTCCGTAATGGTTCAGCAGCGAGCATTACGGCGTGACGAAAACCAGTTCATATCGGAAATATTTTGTTTTTTAACTGGAAGCTAAACTGAAAACTTAGCTGAAAACTGGAAACTGGAAAAAAGAGAAAGAATATGTTGCAAACCGGCTGTTTGATCCACTCAGTCATCTAACCACGGATGACTCTCAAACGGACATGAATATGGCATCACAACATGCCATCGCCTGGCCAAGCGCTTTGATGGGCTGATTGCCCGTGACATTCTGTCGCAATACACAACAAAATGACACGACCCGTTAGGAGATTTCGTAAAACATGACATATTCATTTGAGCAACAGTTGAGGACCTAGTTCTCAGGAGGGTTTCTTGACAATTTCCCACGCCAAATAGCGATGACCGAAAGCAAACCACCACTTGAATCTGACCCTAAAACTGATAGCACCATTGGGTACAATGAAAACACACTAGAAGAGCTGTCTAGCATTACCAATCGATGCCAATCCCCACCGAGTAAACCTGACATAGGAGCTAGTTGCACAGCCTTGCCTCAGGTCGAGACATCAGCACAATGGCCGTCTTCCAGTGTCCTGCTAACAGCCTATTTTTGCAATCGCCGGCATTGGCGGGCATCCGGGAGGCAGCCTGCTCCTGCTGTGCGCTCGGAGCTGTTTAGTCCAGCGCGCGGCCCCTTAGTCAGGAGCGCACGCGGCCGCCCATTAGCTTCACTACGCGGCTGCGGCCACCAGCGATACGCCGCGTTGCATCCCGCGACAGTCGATAGCTCTGCCCGGTATGACGAGGGATTGAAGAGCTATACCGCTCTCAAGGTCTCAACATTGCGGGGTTCATCGAACAGCACCGCGCACCGGGTGCAGTGACCGCACCGGTTCAGAGCGGCAGCCGGTCGCGACGAGTCAAAACAGCGCCGGCGGCGGGTCAAGGGTACCGTGCGCAATCAATATCACGCCGCACCGACAGCGGGGTCACGCCCGAGCCTGCCGCGACGTCACCGGGGAACGGCGGCGCCCGTGACTCCAGGGAGCCGTCGGCAAAACACGGCCGTCGCCGCGGCGCCGCTCGCAAAAACGCGCCCCGACGGCGGCCCCGAATCCCATCGTGCTGGACCACCCGCCGAGTGGTCCGGACCCGAGTGGTGCCGGACCACCCGCCGAGTGGTCCGGACCCGAGTGGTGCCGAGTGGTCCGGACCCGAGTGGCGCCGAGTGGTCCGGACCAGAGTGGTGTCGAGTGGTCCGGACCCGAGTGGTGTCGAGTGGTCCGGACCCGAGTGGTGCCGAGTGGTCGGGACCCGAGTGGTGCCGGACCACCCGCCGAGTGGGGCCGACACCAGGTGCGGCGCGAGGCACAGTAGGCTGGGAGGACCCGGCGATGAGGCCGGGCAAGCCGCGACAGAGCCGTGGAGTGTGTGTGGCGACGGGGTGGACAGACGGAGAAGCGCCCACAGCAAGGTACCGTGTCCAGTAGACAGACGAACGACGCGTAAAAATACCTTTTTTCCTCAAGGTCTCCTTGAAAACAGCATACAATGACATTTATCTCTTCGGAATTTCGCAGAGTGGCATGTGGGGGGTGCCAGCTTTGTCTCATTTCCAAACAGATTTACAGAGCCGCGCCACTGACGAGGTTAGAGAAAACAGCTCAGTCAGAGTGTGCCAACTGTTGGAGCTGTTCTGAAAACATCAGCCAAAATACACAGGTACTTCGGACAGCCCAAGTGCCCGTGTAAGCCACACACACATAAACTAAAAGCAGCATAGGTATCGGCCGGTTCCAGAGATTTGCCACATGACACGCAAAATATGGTGATTTTAAAGTGGTTCGAAGCATGTTGCCAGACAATTTACCCTCAAAGAATTTCCCATGATCGTCTACGATCGATCATGATGTCTACATCATCATGATCAGACATGATGACAGACAGACATCATGACAGATGACAGACAGACATCATGATACGATCATGATGTCTGCAGCAAGGTCTTGCTGTAGACAGAAAATTCAGCCACGATGACCGCAGACGCATTCAACTGCATTTTTCCTGCATGGTATTGAAGGACGTGCTATACTTGTTATTCATTACACGCCACCGTCCAGCGTACTTTGCGCAGGCAGCTGCCGTGTCCTCTTCTCATCACATCATATCCTGATAAGATGCCAGAGCCCTGACACACATATTGAAATTGGATGTTCCAGCATACTATGAATGACAAATGGGGTGTGACTTGCCGTCGACGGAAAGAATTGCTGACCGCAACTTTCTTTTTTTGTAAAATGAAGAAACGAAATCACCATCATCTAACTCGGTGATTAAGTTAGTCATGCCGCTGCTACGCATACTCAAGCCAAAAAGACGCGGGCTATGTTTTCGCTACTTTGGGCGTACGTTTTTGAAAAAGAAAGTTTGCCAAAAAGCTTCGTTGGGGGTACGCTTTCGAAAAAGTTTGCCAAAGGAGTTTACCTTGCGTGCAGCGCCTCGCAGATGCTCGTCGAGCCGCTGTCGGATGCTGCGCTTCGCATCTCAAACTACACCGCAATCAGTGCCAGACGATGGCGTGCCATTCAGCACTCTGAGACTGCGAAGGCTGGCCCAACACAGAGTCGTCGGGGTCCATCTCCATCAGTAACAGGCACCGGAAACTGAACGTCCAAACCATGCCGTCGAGGCCATTAATCTGAGCCCTGATTGGTGGAGCCGCCTGGTGACCGACCAGTCAACGGGCGGTGATCCGGCTCGTGTCCATCTAGAAATAGGGCTCGCTTTCGATCTCCTCTATCTCTCCCTCCCACCTGAAATGGTCTACGGCGAAACATTCGCTTCTTCATCTTCATCCTTATCTCCGGCTGGAAGTGCCTTTGTCCCGTCCGCGCGTCGATACTTTCCGGGAGCAGTGGCGTGGCCAGGATTTTGCCCAGGAGGGGGCCGAATCCGGCGGCAGGGGCTCTTCCAGCCAACGGGTCCCTTTTTGTCGCTGGAGGTGTACAGTTTCTTTTTTATTTGGAATAGCATTTTAGGCTCGGGATCCTATTCTGATGTCCCTTGGGCCGTGTCTTTTTATGCTTTAGGTGCCTGAAAAGGCCAAGAAGTATTAAAGACTCGGGCCCAAAGGAGAGAGGGAGTTGCTGTCACCTCCAGTCAAGGATGTGGTCTCGTGTTCAATTGGGGAAGAAGGGGCGCTCCGGCTCCAATCTTTGGGAAGTGAGCAAAATCCGGGAAGCAGCCCGATCGCTGGCGTATTTTTGTGGGAAAGTTCAGTCATTTTTCCCTGTACGGCCGCCCCCACCCCACTCATTTTGGTGCATTTTGCGAAACCACGCCCCTGCCTCCAGGGGCCAAAGCTCCCCTTGGCTACGGCACTGTCCAGGGCCGTACTATTATCTTGAATAATTGCATACCATTATCATAATCATGATAAAGGCCATGCCTTTATCATAAATATATTACATCCTACATGGAGAAGACCTTCAGGCAACCGAGTACGTAAAACTGAGCAGACTAAGCATGTGGATATTCATAAACCTCTTTCTCAACTTCGTATGAAAATGAGCACAGTTTATCGATATCAATGCAACTAAAAAGGAATTCTAACGAGTCCCGAAATGCGTTTTCTTTAACGATTGACCACTCGTATCTTTATTTACTTGCACGACATTCGTCAAGTTTTCCGCTAGTGTTCAAATGACCGTTCAAACGCGATCCGAACATTTCCAGCGACAGCAACGGCCCGATCCTAGCATGAAGCCGATCCTGACTCTCCAGGCCTCGGGTCCTCTCCAGGCCCACGCCGACGTTCGCCCACACCGCCGCCGCGAAGTCGCATTTCCTTCTTCCGTCCATTGATTGGAAGAGAATACCGCCGCTGCAACTCCCAGCCCACCCGCGCGGCACGCATCGCTCCGAAAAGAAGACAGAAGACGCCATTGCCTGGGGCGGGTTCCGCATGCCGCCGGGGCAGAAAAGTATTGTACTGCACGGCCAGCATTCGTGTCGCCTGTCCGGGAACTGAACCCGATGAATGGGAGCGGTGCGTCAAGCCAGGCATCCCGCAAAGGCCTCTGTTTTCTCGCCTGAATTCGTTACGTAGAAATGAAGAAAAGCGGCGCGTACTCAGCGGCGAGCGCGTGTTCTCTGTGCAGTGAAATCCAGCCGTGGTAGCTGATATATGAAACGGTTCACGCGGTCCAAATAGCGTCTGGAGGCAGTCCAGTGGGGGCAGTCACGAGGGTGTACCGCTATTTCTCGAATTAACATTGCACTCCCCCCGTGCGCTTCGGCTTGAATCGAAGGGAGAATGAAATATTTGTTGTACTTTTCAGTCATAGTTATACCAAACGTATCCTATTTGGTCCATAACGCAAGCTTTTTTCGAAATTCTTCCGAGTAACCCAGAATTTGCACTTAAAATAACCCCACCGGCGGAAGAAATGCCGTTGAATTAAGCGCTCGCCACTATGTAATAGTAGAACTAAGTAGCAACAGTAAGTAGCACTAGTAAGTAATGCTAGTACCAATAGAACTAATATCTTTTATTCGCTTTACTTTGTCGAATGCAGGTCTCATGTGACGTTCGCAACACACAGACTGATCAAAAGGTGTATGCAAAGAACGCTGTGAGAGCTCGAAACACACCTTTTGCAGAAAAGAACGCGCCCAAAAATGAGACTATGCTTATGCAAATTCAACGAACCGCCATACAATGAGTTTGATTCTTGCCCTAAGGCGAGTAGCAAGGCAGTGACTCTTCTCGAAGCGCACTTCGGCTTTGGGGAACATTGTCTACTTGAATGCTCAGTTCGTCGCAAGTGTGTGTTAAAAACGCAGGTAGCAGCCACATACTACGTGGTCCAGAACCTCACGTGTTGAAACCTTCACCAATGCAGCCTTTACTCAATGACTTATCATGTCCGTTTGCCAATCATAAGCATTCAATTCTATTGTCGCCATTCATACCCATAAATGAAGGAATGCATTATGACTGACACGATTTATATGCACTAATGTCTAGATCGTTAGTATGTTGACCTAATAACAAGTGTGTTTCTATCTTGAGCATACAAATTTTAATCAGGGCCGACGTGTCCCGCTTGCATATCCGCAGAGGCTACGACGAACATCTGACTTGAATGTCTTGTGTGCCACAAGATCGCTAATTCCAGGAACGAAATCTGGGGCTACAATGATTAAAAATAAGCGTACTGTTCTGCCGACACGTTCACCGCATCATAAAGAACAGAAAATTATCAAAATGCAATTACTTATTATATCAGCCGAACCAAAAGCAATAACCAAAGCCCATTTGCTTATTACATTGGCAGCCCCACAAGCAATAAGGAAGGTTCGTTTGCTCATTACATCAGCAACATCAAAGGCAATAATCAAGGTCCATTGGCATATTTTTTCAGCAGCACCAAAACCAATAATCGAATTTAACTTCTTAAATATATAATTAGCACCAAAAACATCCATTTACTCACTATATCTTCCGCGCTGCAGTGCCATCGGCGCCACTTAGGCCCTCCCAGTGGTATTATTGACATAAATGGTCACGAAGTGTCACCAGAGGGTTTTTGGAGATGTGCTCGAAAGTTGGCAGACCCTTTTTAAAATTTGCCTTTTTAGTAAACCGGCGATGCCCCAGGCCATCAAAGTGAGATGGCATTCAATCATGTGGGGAAGGGGGGGGGGGGGGGGCAGCGTGACTTTCGCCTCTACTGGGCACGTCTGTAGGCATCCAGGATCAAGATGCACTCGTACCACACTCATAAGACGTAGCATGGGTCACAATCAACACCCATCCTCGAAAATCAAAACCCGCCACGGCAACAGACTGACACAACAGGAATGTCAACAGGCATTTTACTTGGACTTCGTGAAGGTCAAAGGAGGTCTAAGAGCACTCCGTACACCGATCTTGAGGTGGCTTTGTTTGACCTTAGTTGACCAAGAGGTTATGACGTAAGTATCTCTAAATTTGACAGAAGTGAATGCACACACGGGCTTACATGAATTGTAAATTTGATGTCACCTGCTCTTTTATTTTTCCGATCTCGGCAGGGGGGGGGGGGGTCAACGTCGCACTCAATCGTCCACCTACACATTCAGACCAATGATGACTGAATTCGGTGAAACTAAGACGTTAGTCGTAGACAAGCTCATACCACGAAAATAGAAAAGCTTGGCTACATCCCGACTTCATAAAGCTAGCTGCACGCAAGTGATACTGTGTTCATGAGTCTAAGCTGCGCCCCCCCTATCGCCTCTGGTGCCCCTCTTCTCTCACCGCTGGTAAGGCGATCCAGCCGGTGGATGGTGCGCAGGTTCTTCAGTCCGTGCTCCTTGGCCAGGATGAAGACGACCGTGTTGTGTCTGTAGCGGCCGCACGGGTGCACCTGACCGGGGCAGACGAGCGACACCGGTCACACACGGCGGCACGCGCGCCGTCCCTGGTGCAGGGCACGGCCCACCGGCACCGGCGGCACGTGGAACCACGCGCGTCGCCGCTGGTGCCGGGCGCGGCCCACCGGCACCGGTGGCACGTGGAACCACGCGCACCGTCCTTAGTGCAGGGCACGGCCCACCGGCACCGATGACACGTGGAACCACGCGCGTCGCCGCTGGTGCCGGGACATGGGACCACACGCCCCACCGGCGGCACCCGAGGGCCGACACGACACCGGCCAGAGCTTCGGCGAGCGGGCTGCGGCTGCTCGGCACAAGGCACTCACACGCGCTGCAATCGGCTCAGCCAGTTACGACATACACATTCTGCGCAGGTGGGTGCAGGCAGCACGAATGGTGAAGAGTGCGCATCGCGCACTGCAGCGAACCGGGCGCACAGCACAGACGAGCGTCGCATCACACCCCATCACACTTCCAGGTCAACGAGGTCAAGTTGCATGCTCCCTGCATAGCCGGGGGTCGCACACAAGCCTATCGTGAGCACAGACCGAAGCGGTGGACCCCAGACGCGACCCCGCCATCGGCAGACCTGCGGAGCTCCCGGACGGCTGCGGGCTCGACCACAGGCACTGGGACCGAGCAGGGCGTCGGGTCCCAGCCCGGGGCCGCGGGGCTCAGCCGGCCGTCGCGGGCCGACCGAGACCGACTCGAGCCGCGCCGGGCGACGTCGCAAGATTAACAAGGCGCCCGGGGAAATCCACTCGGGAAGGGGCTGGCTCGCTCCCCGGGCATCCGCGCGCCGAAGTTTTTGTTTGCTGCAGTTGACGAGCACAAAACGCTCCCAGCGCATTCTCGTTATTTGGACCGCTGTAGTGTTTTGTTTACCGGTTTTGATAAGTGGGTGAAGCTTACAGTAATTGCTTTTCCAGCATTGCTTTTTTACTGCCGCTTTGCAACGATGTATTCACAAAATACTGGTCTATTATAACGGACGCATTGTGACAAAAGCACCCAGGTTCTTCAAAGAACGAATATGCCACAAACTTGTAGGCCCCGAGGAGCAGCCATTTCTTATCGCGAATCCCTAGGGCGGGCCTGTAGATCAGCCGAGCCCACTGACTGAAGTCGACCCAGCCCACCGTCTCCGGCCGCGCAGGTCAGCTGCGCTGACTCCCAGACGCCCAAGCTCCCAGACTCCTAGACGCCCGGACTCCCCAACCCCCAAAGCTCCGGACTTCCAGACCCTCAGACTCCAAGACTCCTAGACTCCCAGACGCCCCGATCGTCTGCTCGCCACCCGCGCGCGGCCAGCCATTTCGCCGAAGGCGCCGCCGCCGGCCAAATACGTACTTGGCGATCATTTCACGCCTTGGCCATCACTTGAGTCGGGGTTTATGGTATTTTTCGCGCCGCGCGGCGTCTGCGGCGGGCCGCGGCCGCCCACCGGTATTCCAACCGACCGCCAACGGAATGCGTAAGGCCGCCGGCGGCCGGCGCCGAGCGAGCGGCGGGCTCGTCCACGCGGCGGGACAGTCCCAGGCGGGCGTGAGCTCGCACAGGACAGTCCCAGGCGGGCGTGAGCTCGCACAGGACAGTCCCAGGCGGACGTGAACTCGCACGGGACAGTCCCAGGCGGGCGTGAGCTCGCACGGGACAGTCCCAGGCGGGAGCGAGCTCGCACAGGACAGTCCCAGGCGGGCATGAGCTCGCACGGGACAGTCCCAGGCGGGCGTGAGCTCCCACAGGACAGTCCCAGGCGGGCGTGAGCTCGCACGGGAGGGTCCCAGGCGGGCGTGAGCTCGCACGGGACGGTCCCAGGCGGACGGGACATCCCACAGGACAGTCCCAGGCGGGCGCGAGCTCGCAAGGAGCAGTCCCAGGCGGGCGCGAGCTCGCAAGGAACAGTCCCAGGCGGGTGCGAGCTCACACGGGACAGTCCCAGGCGGGCGCGAGCTCGCACGGGACAGTCCCAGGCGGGCGTGAGCTCGCACGGGACAGTCCCAGGCGTCATTTGTCACTGGACACGGTATTTAGCTTCGGATGTATGTGTGTCGAAACGTAGTTCTTTACAAAGCAAGCCTCCGCACACATCACGTATTGTAGTTCTGGTTTGGGAAGCACACACAAAAACGCCACGCCTTTGACTTCAGACGTGTTTTGACGAATATACCCGGAGCAGGCCTGGAAGCAGCGAGTTTTTCTTTTCGCTGCCAAATATGCGCGTAGACCATGTTAGTTCAAAAATGAAAGCGTCCGTTTAATTTCATTGATCATTAAAAGGACACTGTTCATATGGCAACAGCGACTTAACACCTCAGACAACGTACAGTTGGGCGGCACTGATAGAACTTCTGTAAATACGCAAGAAACATGTTTAAAGCATACATGCGGCCAGGCTTCAACCAAAGCATCCAGTCCTTTATATTTTGATTTTCTCGCCAATTATCACCGTTACTTTGCAACATGGAACAAATTCCAAAATCTTTCGGCTCCTTGCTGCCTCTTTCCTTCAACTTTACTTCGAAAAGTCGGGACCAAAGCCGCGAAACATCCCTCCACAAAACCTACAGCCTCGCACACGATTAAGCTCAGAAGATGGGTCGGCGAAGCAGGACGCACACCCGAAGCTAACCCCGTACACATGCAAGTGTTATTGAAACTCAGCTCAGCCGCAAAGCCCTGCACTTTTTTCCAATGCCCCCTTCCATTAACTGATAACCAATTTCAGATTATCACTGACGCGCCTTTCGTGTTCTGAACCAATGTACAGATCGGCTGAATTAGACACGGATGTTAGCAGCAGCCTGTCACACCAGTACAACTGCGCCCAATTTCACGATTGGTTGCATTTGGAACGAGAATCAAATCACGCAAAGTGCGTCCCGGGACCCATGCAGCTAAGCTGAACGCTACCACAGATGACAAACGATGTCACAAGTCCACACACAGCACGCGACAGCACAGCGCTGTGCCCGAAATGTCCAGGAGCTGAAAACGTTCGTTTCCCTCGATATACTGCGGTTAACGACAACGTCCACATGCCACAGCAAGGCTACCCGGCAAACACTTCCGCGCGGTGGGTACAGCAAACGTGACAAGATAACAAGCCCCTATCTACAAGAACCCGACTACGGCCGCGGAATATCCGCAGCACTACTGGCATGCGGTTTACTCGGCAGTACCCACGTCTTACCTTCCGCTGGCGGCCAGGCATCAACGCACACGACAGCGAGCAAGCCCACGCCGAGGAGCCAGACCTCCCTCACCGTGTCGCGCCGAGGCGGCGGCGGCCGTGGTGGGAGACGGGCCGAGCCCCTCCCTCTCTCCTCTCCATCCATTACCTGCCCATATTCCGCGGCAGAGGACCGGACGAGGGCGCTGACGAGCCCGCCCACGGCTCCCTGGGGTGCTGTGCGGCCGCGGAAGGACGCTGTGCTCGGGGCGGCGCCACAAACCAACGGCGAGCGTACCTACAGCTCGTGTCGAGACGGACCCGCGCAGAGCTCGACTCACCAGGTGTCGAGACGAACTCACGAAGAGCTCGACTCAGCGGGTATCGAGACGAACTCCCGAAGAGCTCGACTCACCGGGTGCCGAGACGAATCACGAAGAGATCGGCTAGCCAGGTGTCGAGACAAACTCACGAAGAGCTCGACTCACCGGGTGTCGAGACAAACTCACGAAGAGCTCGACTCACCGGGCGTCGAGACGAACTCACGAAGAGCTCGACTCGCCGGGTGTCGAGACGAATCACGAAGAGATCGGCTAGCCGGGTGTCGAGACAAACTCACGAAGAGCTCGACTCACCACGTTTCGAGACAGACCCGCACAGAGCTCGACCCATCGGGTGTCGAGACGAGCTCACGAAGAGCTCGACTCACCGGGTGTCCAGACGAACTCCCGAAGAGCTCGACTCAGCGGGTGTCGAGACGAACTCCCGAAGAGCTCGACTCACCGGGTGCCGAGACGAATCACGAAGAGATCGGCTAGCCAGGTGTCGAGACAAACTCACGAAGAGATCGACTCACCGGGTGTCGAGACAAACTCACGAAGAGCTCGACTCACCGGGTGTCGAGACGAACTCAAGAACTCCGCTCAGCGAGTGCTGAGACAGACCCGTGACGAGTATGGTCCACTTCCTGGTCGACTCACAACCGCGGCGCTCACGCGCGCACGAACTGTGACACTCGACAGCACCCTCAAATGCACGCACGTACCCATGCGCGCGCGCAAGTTACGGCGCGCGTCTCCTTTCAGAGAGGCGTGCAAAGCGGCCAGCGCTGAACACGATCGGCCGACTGAGACCCGTCTTCTGGGACCGACCCGCTGCGACTGACTGGGACCCGCCTTCTGGGACCGACCCGCTGGGATCGACTGGGACCCGCCTTCTGTGACCGACCCGCTGGGATCGACTGGGACCCGCCTTCTGGGACCGACCCGCTGAGATCGACTGGGAACCGCCTTCTGGGAACCGACCCGCTGGGATGGGCTGGGACCCGCCTTCTGGGACCGACCCCCTGGGATCGACTGGGACCCGCCTTCTGGGAACGACCCGCTGGGATCGACTGGAACCGCCTTCGAGGTGAACCTCTTCATCCGTAAGCAACTCTTGGTTCGACAGATTACGCCTGCGATGCCTGACGTCTTTCAGGTGCGTTTGGAAATCTGTCGTTGGCATGCTTGAACAAACTGAACTAGGGGTGCGAAGAATGCGGCCAATTTCTAGCTGGCCAACGCGCCCTTTGATCGCTGATGACACCCTGAATCAGGAGTACAACTCAACCTGAATACCACACATTATTCGTTCGAGCCAAAAACCATCATTGTATTAATTATTATTTACGTCGAGCCAATGTATCGGCTGATATTCAACAGCGCTCGACATCTCACGTTCCTGAATGATTTCCCTGCTATTTTACGACGCCTGCCTAGTGCTAATGAAAAGAGGACTGGAGCGGCTACTTCGGCTCTTTGTGCGATCGTATCACGTCCCCCGAGACTGACCAAAGTCGGTGTGCTTGTTACACAGTCAGGGACAGGCACCGACACTGATTGGATTGCATCCAGCCTCTCCCCACAAAGGTCAAGCATGCCCTCCGACCCGAGACCGCCCCAAAATAGCCCGGAGCACATTGCGGAGCCAGGCGCGTCACTTGCCAATACCGCACACAACACAATGCATATCACGCGCCGGCCCGGAAGCGAGCGCCCTGTCGGGCGCGCGCGGCTGGCGCGGCGGCCACCGGGCCGGCCGGCTGCCAGCCGCGGTAGAGCGACCGGCAACAGGTGACCCTGCGGACAGCGCCGCGTCGACGTGCGGCAGCGGCGGGCCCTGCCGCTCTCGTGCTCGGCCTCTGTGGGTGTCTGTTACCGCGCTCCTGTGCGGGCGAACACTCCCGCCTGCGAACATCGGATCTCGCGCGCGGGCGGGCGAGCCCGGCATGCCGAGCCGCACGCCTTCGGGCGGCCACTCGCGCCTAGAGGCGGCCGGGCATCGTCGCCGTCGTCGTCGTCGTCGTCGTCGTCGTCGTCGTCGTTGTCGTCGTCGGCGGCGGCGGCGGCGGCCCGCTGCCAGCAGACGCTTCCCACCAGCTGAGCGGCGGCCGGCGCGCGCCGCCGGCGGCCGGGTTCGGCAGCGGAGCGAGAGCGCGGCGCACTGCCAGCACCGGCGGGGCCCGGGCCGGCGGCGGCGACAGGCGGGCGTGGGCGGAGCGCGCCGCCGCCGTCCGACCCAGCTCCTGCGACGCCGGAATGCGGCCGACCGCCAACGCAAACAACAGGCGGGACGACGTTAACGGAGCGCCTGTTCTCCCCCGCCGACGGGGTCAGGACTGTGCTCCGCTGGACACGGCCGGTGGATGGCGCTCCCCCCCCCCCCCCTGCGGTCTGAGGCCGACCAACGGCGTCAGCCGCTGCTCTGCTGGACAGGCGGCGATTGAGGCGGCGGGCGGTCCCTGGGTCCGTCTCCCCACCAACAAATAGGCTCAGGACCTAGCGAGAAGGAGTCTATGACTGCAACCGACCTTTCTCCACTGTGCAGGAAAGCGTTCCTTCCGAATAAGGTTCGCTAAATGAACAAACCTCCATGATGCGACCCTAGTGCGACTCCTCGTCGCCACGGGCTGGGGCGGGGGTGGGGGCAGGCTTCACATGAATGAAGCGCACACGATCATTGTCCGTGTGCCCATGTCCCGCAAGGTCCATATGCTCGGCCACTTTCCACGAGAGAGCGGCCGAACCGACAAGCAACACTGGGACCTCAGGTGTCGCGAGGCAAGACTGACGATATCTGTACAGCTGGGGTGGGCCTCTGAGCTCTGCGCCACCCCTGCCCCACGCAAACGGCTAGCCCGGATCGTTCAGCAGCCAGACAAGCGAGAGCAGGGCAAATCGACGGCCATCATTTATCTTGCCGGGCTGTTCCGGAAACCAGTTCAATCAGATGAGGACCGCATTCTCACACATGCATCAAACACTGGAAGATAAATGGACTGCGATGCACCAATGGTTCACACAGGAGCAAGGTGGTGCGGGCCTGACTCGAAACGGCGGCAGGGCGGCACGCCAGACGAGAGCGCAGCTTAGCAGAAAAGCGGACAGCCAAAATCTGATGCAATATAGCATGTCGTGGAGAAAGTTTATCGCAAAACAAGTCCACGATGGGACAAACAATCTGTATTTATGAGAGAACAAACTCGCTGCGATGTGAGTGGGACCGGGAAGCCGCCGACAAAACTCTCCGAAACTGCGGGTTGAAGCAGCGCGCCAGGACGGTGATATGAACCCTACCGTGCATCACACGACGGAGAATTCCTGTGCTTGAACTTGAACAGACTTGAACCGACTACAATCCGGACCCCGCACTGGTACTCGGCCTCGTCCGATTGTCTAAGCATGGGGAGGGCAATCACACTCAGTATTTGTTGAGCCTGTTGACTGGAGTAACTCAAGAGCCGGCTTCTCAGAAAGAAGCAAGACTTGCCCGGTGGTCGTGAGCGGGCGCTGGTCGCACCGACGTCCTCGAAGGGTCCCGTTGGCGGCTCCTCATGGCTGCACGCCTCTCCGTGGTCGCCGTGTACGTCCCCTGCCCAGCTTACCGACCGGTCTGTCGAAGAGGCGTCTCCTCGCATCGCGGCCGAGACGGACTGGGCGGGCGGGGCCTCACCGCCGGCCCGAGACTCGGGCCGGAGCCCGTGCCGCCGGCGTCGCGGCCGATCCGGCCGGGATCAGCCTCCTCCGTCCCAGACGAGGGATGACGTGCGGCGGGCGGGGCGGGGCGGGGCGGGGCGGGCCGGGCGGAAGCGGTGCGTTTCCGCTGGTGTCGGCGGTTCCGGCCGCCCGGGTCCGGTTCGGCGACAGGTCGGCGACGTCAGGCGTCCCGCTGTCGGGACCGCGCCGCTGCTACAGGGACGGCGGCGACGTCGCGCTGTCCGGCTCGGCGGCCATCGCCCGGCATCCAGCGGCTGGTGTGCGGCGCGCCGTTTAGTGCGGGCGGGGGGTGGGGCGGGTTACTGTTAGAGGTGAGGTACAGTGCTGGTCTCGGGCCTGTACTCACCGGCAGTGAACAGGGTTTATCCAGGACCACCAGCTCATCGGACAAGTGGATTATCTCCATAGGCCGGGAGAGCACGGGAGTCTCGTGTCTGCAACAACATCAGAGGGCTACTCGTCACGTGGCCCGGGTCACGTGACGCCCGCCAGGTGGCGCGCGGGTCGGGGAGGGCGGTCACACCAGCCCGGCGTCACACGTGCGCACTCTGAAGAAACAGAAAAGAGATGTCGACAGAAACAGACCGGACCTCCAGCGGCGGGAGTGGAGAGGGTTCTGCGGACGCGGCTCCACGGAGCCCCCATGCAGCGGTGGTGGCCGCGTCGCCACGAAGCCCCGTGCAAGCCCCATGCGCATGCGCACTTACCGTGGACCGTCGTGAACCGGCCGGCCCGCCCGAACGGCGGGGCGCGGCGCCCAGCGCCGCGCTCCGCCGCCTCCTCACCGCGCCCGCCGCGCATCTGAAAACGGATGGCGGTGCTCTCCGCCAGGCGGGCCGGCCCCGGCCACTCACCGGTATCGACGAGGGCTTGTCGACTACAACGATATCCTCGTCGATATGGACCAGGGGCACGGGGTCGGCCGTGATGGGCACCTCGTGTCTGCAACATGTGCAGCGGAGTCGTGAGTCCGCGGTCAGGGGCTGAGGCGCTGCCGGGCGCCACGCGCCGGCCGGGACAGGCAGGACGGGCCGACAGAGTACGGAGCACGCCGGGTTAGACGACCGGCGCCGCGCGGACGCGGCGCGCTACCGTAAAAATCGGCTACCGGGCCGGGGAAAAGGTCAGTGGCGACTGGACACGGGCGACGGGCGACGGCAGGGCGGTGTCGCATGCGCAGACGGACACGCTGCGACGGCAGACTCGACCCCCAGCACGCTGGACTGTGCCGGCACGGCGCGACACTATTCGAGACCCGAGTGAGGGTTCGTCAAAGGTCACGCCACTCGGCGGGGTGTCATTACCATAGACACACAACTCGAACCGTTGCGGTGTACAGATTGCGCGGCTCTACTGTTTGAACACGGGACGCCGTCTGCGGCGCCACAGAGCACGCTAACGAAAGTGCCGGCCCACGACAGCAGAAGTCGAGGCAGCTCTACGACGTAACAGCTCGCGTCAGCACAACTTGGTCCGGTCCGCTCCGGGACCCACCTGGGACTTTCCGCCGCTCCGGGGAGGGGGGGGGGGGGCAGCTGGCCACGTCCGACATGCCACCGGCGCACTGGATGGCTGATAGCGGCAAATTATTGGCGCCCGAACGAAATGGCCCTGATGTATGGTGATGGCGTATCGCGTTCGCCATTGGCTCGGCGCTGCCGGCACGACGAACGTCACCGCCGGCCCGGTGCAGGTCACTGCTTTGCTCTCGATTCACGCCTCTCCCCTCGCCCTCCCTCCTGGATGTATCGGCAAGGTGAGGGATGCTCCGCTCTCGATTCACGCCTCTCCCCTCGCCCTCCCTCCTGGATGTATCGGCAAGGTGAGGGATGCTTCGCTCTCTTTTCACACTTCTCCCCTCGCCCTCCCTCCTGGATGCATCGGCAAGGTGTGGGAATGACGGGACGACCGGTCGCCGCGGCAACGCGTAGCGGCAGCTCTTTTTAGTGTTGAGCCATAAATTGTTCAGGTTGGCATGTGAGCTTATTGGCCCAGTATCAACTATCGTTATCCTGGCTTATCAAATCGAGGCTTAAGCTCAACACCAAACATCGAGGTTTGGAAATCTCTTAGATCAGAACGCAATATTTTTGTTAACGTGCTAGCACTTTCAGGAGCATATTAGCAAAGGTATTAGAAACCTCGGGAAAAATGGGTAAAATTGACACAAGACGGAAATGTCTTAAACTCCTTTCTTGTCGGCATTATGAAGTGAGCTAACGACCACCAATATACTAGGAGTTACTGCAGTACGGTTTTCGGACTCCATTACACCGCCACAGTAATGCGATACAGTCCCGGAAAGTTGTTAAAGTTTCAGACGGAGAGATTGACCAGACTTCCGAGTTACTTGTCCCACAAGCCAACGCAAGCCAGACGCAGTTTCAGGGAGTGGTCCACGTTTGTATGGGGGTTTGAACTAACAAAGTCGTCTTGAAGATCATTCGGTTCAGTTTACAGCCCTGCCGTTCCTAAAGCCTAAACCCCTCTAGTTTTTCATCTACACGCCCGCGATGACATGCAGGCTATTTCGGGGAGACTACTTCAAGGTCGCCCTCACGTCCATGACGCCATTATAACGTCATTCAAGTCCCGTCATTCCTTTAGTCATGCGGCGATAAAGCCCCCCAAAATAGAATTGTCGAGTCGTTCATTTACGGCGTTCGTAAGCACGATATCTAGATATAACCGGTTGTCAACTGGCTCTCAATCAATGTTGTGCAAGGTACGATGCCGTACCCAAGCAAAAACATACTAATCAGTACATTTATCTTACAGAAAAATATGTGGTCTAGAGCAGTCTTGTCCACTTAAGTACCAACAGTATACTTAAGTGGACAAGAGTATACCAACAGTTATAAGCGAGCATGTTCAATCATATCTGGTGCTTGGTTCAATATCTTCAAATGTGGAGCATTTTCTTTAGGATTGAGTAACAAATACCAGCAGGCAAATAGCCATAGCCTGTCTCCATTGACCCATTTGGCTACCAGGCTGATCTGATCTAAAGGAAACAAAGTGCGTGTGGGTCCACTTAATAGCTGGCGACTCGCGGCAGTTGAGATAGTAATAGTAGAAGGAGGCTTGGATAACTTAAAGAAGGCTTGGTAACCTAAAAGTTAATTTAAATAAATAAACACATCTTTACGTAACTTATTATTCAAACGGCAGGACCAAACGCCGTCCGAGGCTGTTAACGATACATGTAGGTAAGTAAAATTGAAAGCCCGGAATAAATGGCTTCACCTGAAGTTTACGAAAAAACGTTTGGACAACTGATTGAAAGCTCGCTCTCCAGGACATCTGAAAGCCACGCCCAGTCTTTGGAACACCTGAACCCTCCCCTGGATTGCCGCGGCTGAAAGAACATGTAAGCGTCTTTTACCAGAGCTGGGTAAAGAACCAAAACATATAACCACCACCGAATAAACTGCACGAATATCTGGCCGTCCCTTGGCAAGGCATCGGCTCAAGGCAGCCGATGCCAAACATCCCAAGCATCAGCCAAAGGCGGATTTGATTCACGCAAACCAGTGGCCGGATCTATTTCCGGCGAGCCGGGCCGGTTTTACCGCGCCACAAACCGATGTTCGGTATAGTTTCGTCCCAATTTCCGGCTGTTCGGTCCACCACGCGGCGCCGCTCGCGCCACGAACGCCACGGAACCGCAGCTAACACCGACCCGCCCCGCCATTAATCCCATAAGAGGCCCGGCGCGCAATAAATCGCCGCCGGCCGTCCGCAGTAAAAACGCCCGGAGCACACGGGCGACGCCGCCGTCCACGCGGCGCGACCGCCACCCAACGGGGAAGGGGACCGGGGTGGGCCGGATGGGGATGGGGAGGGGGTCCAGCCTCCCAGTCACGTCAGGCGGGCGCCGGTGCGGAACAGAGCTAGGCCAGCCCGGCAGCGGGCTGGTGTGACATAGCCTAAGGCTCAGCTTTGGTGTTCCGCGAAACTGACGCTGGCGGTCGTGTGATGTGCGCGATGAGAGGTTTGTCGCGGCGACGACAATGCAGAGATCAGGACCAGGAGCGGTGGACAGGAGATAATTTAGATTCAAGCTATGATGAATGAGCGTATGATAGGCGGTTGAAAGGCGGATTAGGAAATAAAACAGCGAGTTAAATTCATTTGTGTGGTAAGAGGATAAAAAGAAGAGGAGAAACAAGACAAAGGCAGTGAATTTTCGTGAATGAAAACTTTGCTGTGAAGATAAAAGAAAACCGTCGGGTTGGAAGGATGGATACAGATGCAGAACGCACCGGTCACTCTGCGCCTCCAACAGCACTAAAACAAAGAAGGATGCCCGAACAGCGGAAAAGGGGCATGTTCGCCAAAGCAGTAACTGCGCAGGTCGGCACGACCGACGGCTCGGGGCGAGCCGCTAACAGTCACCCTCTGAATCGGCGCTCAATCGAATCTCCGATAGCGACGCGGTCGTGCCGGTCGGCGGAACGACGCGTGAGGACGGACGGACAGGCGGCGGCCGGCTGCCACTCACCTGTGCACCACATTGGCCAGCAGGTCGTTGTGCCGCAGCCGGTGGTCCACGTCCACCTTCTGGTAGTTGACGGTCAGCGTGCCCGCTCGGATGCAGCGCTCCTGGAACGGCCGGCAACGACATCACACTGCCGTCCAATACACAGCGCTCCTGGAACGGCAGGCAACGATATCCCACTGCCGTCTCATACGCAGCGCTCCTGGAACGGCAGGCAACGACATCACACTGCCGTCCAATACGCAGCGCTCCTGGAACGGCCGGCAACGACATCACACTGCCGTCCAATACACAGCGCTCCTGGAACGGCAGGCAACGATATCCCACTGCCGTCTCATACGCGCGCTCCTGGAACGGCAGGCAACGACATCACACTGCCGTCCAATACGCAGCGCTCCTGGAACGGCAGGCAATGACATCACAAACCCCGCCGTCTCATACACAGCGCTCCTGGCGCGGTCAGGAGACGGCGAAATCCTGCCTCCCTTGCGCCGACCGCTTGCATGCTACGCTCCTAAGAAGGCCGGACAGAGGTGTTCGGCTCAAGTCAGCAACGCACGTCAGTCATCAGTCACCAGTCATCAGTCCAAGAATTAATGGTCGTTCAGTTAGAACCCCGTTCGTTTCATCATCAATTGTATCGCCAGCATTAGCGTGCAGCCGCAGCAGTGAGCTATTCATTCTTAGACCGCGTTTCAACTTCAACATCATTGATGGCGTAGTAAATTTCATGCCGCTAATCAACCACTGGCTCGCGCCCAAGTGCATCAGAGTGCGGTATGTCGCTTGGCACTGGCTGCGAGGTCGAATGGATCCCTCCCAACGCTCGTTACGCTTCTCATTTGAAACGTAAGCACCGTGTCACGGCGATCAGGTAGACCGGCTTCAGCACCCATGGTTCGGCGCGGCGATCCCAGGTTGAACCCATGCTTTGGCTTGGTGAACCGCGACTCGGACACGCGGGCGCGTTGCGCTCTTTGTGTACTTTTGCCGTTCGTAAACATACGTGACAGGCGAAACCCCGGGAAACCATTCCGTTCTCAATGACGCCTTTCAGAAGGATTCCGCTTTTATCACCTCAGCGGGCCAGTTCCCTACGGGGAAAGTAATCAAAAATGGAAACTACCAGTGGGTAAAAGCGTAGCGCTCCAGGCCATCTACTCTGAAAGAAAATCCGCATCGTTGGCTGCACAGCGAATTTTCTATTGATGGGCTTAATTTAAGCTCCGTGGAGACTAGAAAAGCGTTCATTTCCTCCAGAATATCGACGCTAAATATACCCTGGAGGTTCAAAATGCACGGCGTTTCGCCGCAGTGTTCCCCACTGAATGCTCGAAAGGTAGGTAATGACATGCAAAAACAAAATCATTTGCTGTGAGAATAAACATTTCCAGCCGAAATATATCCACATATGACACATTGGACCACAGCGATTAAACCACTGCCAGCATGCTTATCAAAATTCCACCTGGATGGATTCAGTGTGCGACAAGAAGCAACGTTCAGAAACATCTACGACATACACAGGGGTGTCTCCAAATCCGAACAAAAACCGCAAAATATCGACGCAAAAGTGCACAACTCTTCGTCACACTTACTCGTTTACAGTCATTTGATGTCCTTGGCGTCCAAAAGGGCCGTGGCCCGTTTATCATACCACGAACCAGACCACCACACACACACCGCGGCGTATCAGCAGGTGCCTGGTACTGCGGTACAGTCCACCGTCCCGGCGGCTGCCCGAGCGGTACTGCGGTACAATCCACCGTCCCGGCGACTGCCCAAGCGGAACTGCGGTACAATCCACCGTCCCAGCGGCTGCCCGACCGGTACTGCGGTACAGTCCACCGTCCCGGCGGCTGCCCAACCGGTACTGCGGTACAACCTGCCGTCCCGGCGCCTACCCGAGCAGTACCGCGATACAATCCACCGTCCCGGCGGCTGCCCAACCGGTACTGCGGTACAACCTGCCGTCCCGGCGCCTACCCGAGCAGTACCGCGATACAATCCAGCGTCCCGGCGGCTGCCTGAGTGGTCCTAAGGTACAGTCTATCGTTCCGGCGACTGTCCTGGCGGCACTGCGGCGCAGCATACCGCGCCGGGCGCTCGCTTCGCGAGCATCCGGCGGCCCGGGAGAGCCGTGTCGCGCCCCCAGTGACCTCTACGTGGGGCGTCCGGCTTACAGGCCGGTCGCCGGCGGGAGAATTCAATTCCTGCCGCCCGGCCGCCGTATGATTCCAATCGCAGAATTGGCGTCAGATCAGTTGGCGGTGGGACGGATTCGACGAACGGCGACACGGCCGTGCCAGGCCGCCGGCGGCGGTGCGTCCGGCCAGAGCCCACGCCGGCCGCCGAGCGGCGTCCGCAGGCGGGCCGCGCCGCGCCACAGCGGCCGGGCCGACGACACGGCCGCCGGCGCCAACTGAAGCGGCCGTCGTGGCCAGCAGCCTGACAGGCTCGGCTGGTGTTGGCGTCCGCGATGTAGCAGCAGCAGTGTGTCATCAGTGTATACGGCGAAGTCCCCGTGGGGCTGGGATAGAGAGCCCCAAATCGTGCTACTGCACGCCTTAAAAATAGCAATATGATATCAGCAGGAAGGGCTTTGAGCGCCTAGTCTTTCGGTATTGTAATTTCACGGTTCTTATACCGACAGTTACCGACATTCAATATCTCTCTCGAGGTAATGGTTGAACGACGTTATCAAGCAAACACTGTCGATTTGTTCATGCTGGGGTCGTTTAGCCAGTACCTGCTGGCACGTAACAAGTCGATAGCCGCCAGCAATACAAGCTCGGACTCATAATACCAACATGGCAACCAAGTTACCACACAATAGACTAATTTCTTTTTCACTTTCTGTCGACACATCAGTATGGCAGGGGAAACCCACCGGCAACAACATCTAAATGCACGCATCTACCAAAGGCAAACGGTGCACAACGGACGCCAAGCTGCTGCATGCGGTGTGGTGGCCGGCACCGTGGATTGTGCACACCTGGCGCCCGCAACTTTGGATGACTCACAATATGCTGGCTAGTGCGGCGCAGTTTAGATCTCTACTGACCAAATATCCCACATTTCCGCTCACGCCTGTGTGAATCAACAGACTAAGACCTCATCTACACTCCATCCCCCATTTCCACCCGACATCTGAGACCGAATATCTTCCAGGGAGGTGATCGGGTCTCTGTGCGCCTACTAAACAGGGTCCCAGCCAGACATAGCAGATAGTAAGACAGGCGCAAAACGAAAGTAAACTAACCAGTGTGGTGCGTCTGATGACGAGTTTAGCGTGTGTAGTCACCACTGGAATGAAAGTAAGCTTATTATCCAGCTTGCTTCGCTACGAAATGAGCGAGTGTGCGATGAGGGCGCGGTGATCAAAACATGCCTCCGCAAAATAAATCTTCAAGGCTAAGTGAAGGTTATGTGCATAAACACGGCACCTGGCCAGCGCAACGACCCCGTATGCCCGCTTGACCCAGATTGTGAGTCTTACATAATGCCTATTTGCTGGACCACCAGCCCCCTGGAGTCCCCTAATTATTGCTGGACGCCAGCGCTCTTGCCCACATTAGCCCAAGCGATGCGCATGCGTGCACTCGACCTTGACCGTCCGTAGCCGCACGTATGGTGCCCGACACACCTGTACTCGCCACCCATTCACTTCCGTTTATTCAACGCCGCCTATCCTTTCCACGATGCACTGCACGGACTGGCGCGACAACGAGAGCTGCGGCGCATGCGTGGTATGCGCACACTAGTCCACCTGTTGCGGGGGTCCGTGCTTTTCCAAGTTCCCTTATACGGCGCGCACTGGCCGCTTATCCAACGCCAGGAGAGGACAGGGGGCGGGGGAAGGGCAGCGCGACCGATGGCGCCCAGCTCTCCGCTAAACAAACGCGCCTTAATCGCGCCGCCGCGGTGGACTGTTGGCGCGCAGTTCATAACAGCGGGCGGTCGGTGTGCTCAGCGGACAGGGCGACGCCGCCCCGTCACCTCATATTGCAGTTTACCGGCCGGCGCGCTGGAGAGGCCCGGTCAATATTGTCTGCGCGCTGATAGGTCCAATTGAGTGGCCGCGGCCGCACGGCGCCAATATGTGGCCGGTATGTCACAGCCGGCCGGCGCCGGGTGCGGCCGAACCGCCCGGGGCGCGCCTGGGTCACGCGAGAGGCATGGGTCAACCGACCCGACGCGGCAGCCGCGGGGTCCGCTCGTGCCGGGGGCTTCACAGCGAGACCCCGAACCCTGGTCGTAAATTAACGCAAATCAGGCGCTGGTCGACGCTGTGCACCCTATCATGGAAAAATAGCTTTGCTGGTGCCAGGGCCTATCCTCCACTGTTTCACATTGTGCAGTGTCGCAATCTCGCCTCTGCCACCGATACCCATGCTTATGTCGCCATGCACTTCAAGAATCTATAAGTTTGCCGCCTCGCACGTCTTCATTCCGCTCGTCCTGTAGTGAGCTTGGGGCCCTCAGAGGAGGCATCTGGTTAGGGACACGCGGGTGGCTGCTTGGGCAGAAACCCACCTCAGATTTTAATCTAGCTTCAGGATTTATTTTGCACTTGGAAAAAGATGCGTTCAACTCATTTCTGACGTGGAGATGGTTGTCAGACGGCATAAATGCAAGCTGAACCTCGCCAACTAACGTGGTTTCGCCAACTTCGGTGGTCGGTTTATGAAGCTGCCAACTTTGGGCAGTTTCATAACTGAGAGCTACAACTTCCACCGTGTTTAGTTTGTATGGCATGGCCGTCCGAGCCACGAACTAGTTTCTTAACTAGTTACTTTCGCCGACTCTGTCTATACACGAGAAGCCTGTAATCGTGCTGAAAATCTGAGAGAGACAAGTTGTACCTGTCGACGTCTCATCTTTTTTAATCATGCAATAAAAAAAAAAACAATATGTTGCTAGTTTTGCTTTATGAAACTCACCACTGCTGGCTGGCATGAACTGCCGGCACTGCGTCTCGCCAGTTAAGGCAAACGGCCTTGAAACACACCAGGCACCGCTTGCCATTCGCATTCGGGAGGGAAGCACATCTATCTGTCCCCCTTGAAATTTCGGGACGCCCCATCATATCGACAAGAAGCCCCGGATGACCGGGAGAAAATGCTACATCAAGTCAAAAGGGGCGCCCTTTGGACAGGCCGCGGACAATACCTGGCCGCATGAGACCATGGATGGCCAAAAGCAGGCCCTTTTAATTAGCGAGGCCTCACATGACTCGGAGGAGGCTACCTCAGGCACCTACGAGGCCTAGGGAAAGCAGCAAGACCCACCAGCCCATGAGGAGGCCCCGACTGGAAAGACCAGAGGTCCCCACTAGATCAAGGGATGTTCGTCTCTATTGCATATAACTAAGAGACCCTTTTGAAAAACTGGACAAACTCCAAAGAATTCTTCTCGACAAGGTTAGGGAAAGGAAACCCCAGTTTGGTTTGCTCTCCTTGGAAAAGGTAGGTGGTGTAGCCCTTGATAATGAGAATTCCAAAAGACTTGAGTCCCAAATAACTGAGGAGCCAAAGCAGCGGAGCTCGAGAGTATCGGTTTCGTGTTCCAACGGATACTGCTCACTACAAAATCACTGATCCGGTCCAATCGCGATAACCAACGCAAGAAAAAACGATGCTCATAACAGCGCAGTCCCGTGATTTCACACAGTCTACAAATTAAATAATTTTAATTCGATTTCAAAGCGAAACATCAAACTACAAAGGTACGCTGACCGGGGTAACAGCAGCTCCGATGTAATCTAGAGGCGGGGTCACGACTTCTTTATGCTGACAGCCGCCGACTTGCAATGTACCAGGAGGTTCTGGCATACCCAGAGGTCGCCAGCTTGATAACGTCGTTTAACCAGCATCTCCTGGTACATGAAATGGCTGTTACTGTTCCCATAACAACTCCTCGCCCATCAAGCAGAAAAAAAACAGGAGCTCCAGGTCATTCCTGATTTATATCATACGTACCGCAACACAGGCTTTGTCCAAATTTAGCGGCTCGACGTAAAACTAATTCAAATTTAATTAGGTGTAGGATAGACCCATCAATTCCAAAGATGACCAATTACACAGGAAGAAGACACACAGCCAGGAGTTTTATCCCGCAACTGAAACATAAACCTGTCGATATCTTTAGACATCGCCTGACTTACATTAAAGATCAGCCCGATCCTACAGCCTTGGCAAATGAAGTTGGCGAGATAACATAGCCTCTTCATGGTTTTCGTGACATTTTTCTCTCCATTATAATGATAATAGATTTTAAAAGCACACGTCATGACCCAGCAAACAGGTAAAACTTCAAGTTGCATTACTTGTGTCCCAAAGGCGGCTTTTGCTTTGAAAATATACATTTTTAAAAAGAAAATATGCAAGCATTTCCTTTCTTGGCAAAAGTAAAAAAACGGTGATTTCCGAAATTAATGAGCAGTGATGTAAATGTTTCAAAGTTGAAGACATGTGGTCCCTTTAACTACGTAAACATAAATGATAAGCAATGAAATGATGTCATCAGCAAGCGAAATACTGGCTACAAAATATTGTCAAGGTACCTCCCCACGCGTTGCATATGGATGCTTCTAATTTACAGCGAATCGCTTACAAAAAAACAGGCTGCCGAGATCACCGGCTGCAATAAGGTGAACAAATTACAGCGAAAGACTCCCGAGCAAAACGTTCCGAAGAAAATATGCCAAACTGCACTGAATAAAGAACACGATGGATCGTTCAGACCAAATCAATGCTAGTACCTTCCCCATAAGGCACCTTTAGTAGTCCCTTGTCATAAGGTACCTTTAGCACCTTATGACACTAATCGCAAACAATCGTTGGGTACACAGTTAACGATAAGTTCGAGGACACTAGCATGTAGAGGATGGGATGCACGTATGTTTGTATTGCATTGACAACACTCTCCTACACGAAATGGCTGCCCTGAGTGTCGAGTCGATAAGATTAAGAGGAGAGACACGCTGAAAAGGACACTCGTGGCATTGATCACGCAGGAATACATCAAAGGCGCACGTACAGAACACCCCTCAGGTACACATACGCACGCACATATCGTCATCGCGTTCCAGGTAATAGTTCACACCTGAACGCCGCGGGTAGCACGGTGAGGAAAAGCTTTGTACAGTTGGAGCCATTGTATGTTGGAGTGTTTTCAGCGCCAATACAATACATGCATACATACATCCCATTCTTTACACGCTACAGTGTTCTCGAAATTATCGTTCGCTGCGCACATACCGATCATTGGCGATGACTGTTATTGGGGAAGGTACTGGCATTCATTTAGTCTGTTAGATCCTCGTGTTCTTCATTCCGTGCAGTAAAGTGTAGTTTCTTCAAAACTTTTTGCGCAGCAGCCTTTTGTGTTGAGAGCTGGTCGATGTGATTGCACTTTGCACCAGGTTATCTCGGATGTAGAGAGAGTGAGGGAGAGAAAGGGGAAAGAAAGAGAGAGAGGGGAGAGAAAGAAAGAAAGAGAAGAGATAGAGAGGGGGAGAGATAGAGAGCGAGAGAGAGAGGGAAGAGAGAGGAGAGAGAGAGAGAGAGAGAGAGAGAGAGAGAGAGAGAGAGAGAGAGAGAGAGAGAGAGAGAGAGAGAGAGAGAGAGAGAGAGAGAGAGAGAGAGAGAGAGAGAGAGAGAGAGAGGAGAGAGAGAGAGAGAGGAGAGAGAGAGAGAGAGAGAGAGAGAGAGAGAGAGAGAGAGAGAGAGAGAGAGAGAGAGAGAGAGAGAGAGAGAGAGAGAGAGAGAGAGAGAGAGAGAGAGAGAGAGAGAGAGAGAGAGAGAGAGAGAGAGAGAGAGAGAGAGAGAGAGAGAGAGAGAGAGAGAGAGAGAAGAGAGAGAGAGAGAGAGAGAGAGAGGAGAGAAGAGAGAGAGAGAGAAGAGAGAGAGAGAGAGAGAGAGAGGAGAGAGAGAGAGAGAGAGAGAGAGAGAGAGAGGAGAGAGAGAGAGAGAGAGAGAGAGAGAGAGAGAGAGAGAGAGAGAGAAGAGAGAGAGAGAGGAGAGAGAGAGAGAGAGAGAGAGAGAGAGAGAGAGAGAGAGAGAGAGAGAGAGAGAGAGAGAGAGAGAGAGAGAGAGAGAGAGAGAGGAGAGAGAGAGAGAGAGAGAGAGAGAGGAGAGAGAGAGAGAGAGAGGAGAGAGAGAGAGAGAGAGAGAGAGAGAGAGAGAGAGAGAGAGAGAGAGAGAGAAGTACAACGTAGACACTACAAGCGGGATTTGATTGCAATGGCGTGTCACTCCTCGTTGCCACATTCTTACACCACGAACGAATGCGCCCATCGCCAGCACCCCAGACAAGCTGCCACCTGCAGACTAGGCCAACGGCAGTGATCAGCACGCCGGCGATCCACCAGCGTCCTTCCATCCGTCCGGCATCCGGCGTTCGCCCGTCCCACGCGTGTCATCTCCTGGCACGCCGGCCGCGACCGACGCCGCGACAGCTGCGCCAATCACGGCGCGCCATCGGGTGACAGGCGACCGTGCCCCGTGCCGCACACCGTGAGCGGCGCCGGCCGGCCGCTCCCGGCGGGCCACTGTCGTGACCCAATCCACTTAGGCCGGCCGCGTCCGGGTGCGGCCGGCCCACACGGCCGCTAATGGAGGCGCGGCGTCCTGGACCGGGCGCTGGACGCACCGCCCGAGCCAGTGTCGCGCTGTCGCGACAAGATGACCCGCTATGTCGCGGTCTGGTGTGTGATGTTTGACGCTGGTGGCTCGCAGGGCAGCTGGTTGTGGTCTGCTGACAAGCGCTGTTCGCCGGCGGGCAGCTGCGGTCCCATTTCCAGGGCTGCCAGGCCACGATGCAGCTGGGCCGCGAGATCACTGCGCGTGACACAGCTGCGCTGATGTCTGGCACTGCCAGCCACCACACAGCTGATCACCTATTCATCACTGCTGGGCCACGCAGATGATCGTGTTCTTAGCCAAGATAAAGATGCTGCATGGCCTCAGGCCTTGGCTGTTACGAGACGCTGCTCGGGCATCGCTCCCAGGAAAGCTGCCCACGTTCAGTTCCGGGAACATCCAACCGACTAGAAGCTAGATCTAGATCTACACTTAGGATTGTAGACAATCTAGGACCACGGCTGAATCCCACACCAGTGACTCATTCACCCCCGACTTTTCTCGCAAGTTGTCCACAAGTCTCCCCATCAATCGTCGCGTTACCCAGGTCGTGAGTCAGCAAACCCGCCAACGCAACGCTCAAGCACGGACACCGCGCGCGAACCCTTCCAAACTTCGGACTGGAGCGTCCGACTGCGGCCTCACTGCCGACGAGCAGGCGAGCCGCGCCGGGTCGGCCTGCCTGCGGCGACGCCTCGCGCTCACGGCGAGAGCTGGGCCGGCCAGGCGGCCCCCGGTGATCACATCTGGGCGTCACAGAGCGGAGCCGCGTTACGGCCGCCGTGGGGCGCGCCTGGGTATTCCCGATAAGACCGAACGAGATCAGGCGGACCGGATAGGCCGCGGCACAGTTTATTTTACGACGCACTCTAATTTATGCCACTGCACCGCCGGATCAGCCAGTCCGAATGGAGACTTGGTCTAACGCTGCCGGTCTTCGCCGATGCCCGACTGGCGGCCGGCGCAGCGCGCCTCCGCCGAGGGGCGAGGTCAAAGGTCGCGGTCGGCCGCGGCGCGTCCGGTCACACCGGCGACGGGCGCAGCGGCTGGTTCGGCCACTCAAGACAGCAGGGCCGCCGGCAGCGCGCCGACCAAAGGGTGGCCAGCGGGCGCCCGACGTGCACGGACCCAGGCCAGATGCCTCGTCATGGAGCGCCACCCAGTGGCAAACCCTGTCTGCCTTCGACGCCATCGTTTCAAATCCACTTTGCAGCTCGCTGAGAGCCGGAAACTTTCATCCCTGCTGAGCGCCCGCTCAATGCTCACTTTGTCTGCATCATATGGCGGCCGCTGGAGAGGCCCTCGACGCGGCCTCAAGGTTCTAAATGATAGCCCACCTCATATATTATGTACAAAGCGGAGCATAGGGCTCAACGAGATGATGTCACGACTGCAATAGAGCCAAGACAAGCGAATTTCATCCTTATAAATTGCACATCCTGCGGCAGCTTTCGTAATTGGCGCCTCACAGCTGATCGGCGCGCCACCAAAGCTGACACACTTACCGCGAGGACACGCTGCATGCCACGTTTTACACTTCCAATGTTAATTACATAAAACGCATTTAACGAGCCCTTCAGTTAATAATATCTGTTCGAGTGGCAGGCATCGGAAAACTCGATGAAACGCAGGCAATGTCTGCTCTTAATCAGGCAATCGCTCGAGTTTCCCTCGTTGTCTTGTCCTTGGCCATTCTCTTGTTGCGGTAATATGGCAAGGTTGCCAAAACAGGATTTTATTACACGCTCGTCTTTAAAAAGCGCCGGCAGATGCACAAGTGCTTGATCCTCCAGGGATCCATCCACCCATTCGGAACAATGGACCAGTGCAGAGGCAATCACGACCCGCCCTGTGGCGTCGTCCATCCTTTCTGCTGCAAAAGGCGAGATCCCGTGAGAGAAGTGAGCAAAAGATCTCCCAACCTACACCAAACAACTCCGCCAAAAGACACCACTCCAAAATGGTTGAGGGGCCCCAAAGGATTCCGGGAAGTCCCCGAGCCTCAAAGGTTTTACACCTGCGCTGACATCAAGGCGGCGAGCAGCATCAAGCCCGCGTCCCCAAAGAGCTTCAGCACACCGCCAAAATGACCCTATTCAGCCAGAACTTGGAGGCAACACGGCCCGCTGAGCACGGCTGAGGGCCGCCACTGGGCTAGAGGCAGCCGAAGCCCGTCAATGCCAGATACTCACGTATTCCTCGGCGGGGTGGGCGCGGAACTCGCGGGCGAACACGTCCAGGATCTTCTCGCCCACCCAGCGGCCCTTCGTGAACGTGGTGAAGGTGAAGTAGTATGGGTACACCTTCCGCAGACCTGGGGGCAGCGGCAGCGGTCACGGTGCGCTCGCTCCCACCACAGGAGTGTCGTCGAGCCAGCCGACTGCTGCGGCGGCTACGGAGTCGAGACGGCTCCGAAAGTGAATTCGCTCCCGGGATTGGACACGTTTCGCCTTAAAAGTTAGGAGGGGTCGAGCGGAAACCTGCAAAGGTTGCGGACGCCCATCCCGAACTGGACCCACAACCAGCCCCGTCCATAAGGCTGCCTCGAGATGGATTTATGAAAACGGGCTAGTCTTAAGGCTTTGTGGGCTATCTCTGACGAAAAAAGACGCCGATCAGTTCATGTTCGCATGAAAACGCCGCACTCAACGACGATTAAAACACACGCTCGCTACGCAGCACGAAAAATGGCCTTCGGCACGGCTGACCGTTCTCAACTATCTTCGCATGGTTTTGGACTAACAATGTGCAACGAACAGGACCAAAGGAACATAATGGCACGGACGGCACCCCTCCGCCACAGGAGGGAGTACCGCGCCAGTCTCGCCGCACGCGCCGCGCCAGTCCGCGGACAGAGACGCCGCGCCAGTCTCGCCGCCAGCGCCGCGCCAGCTCAGCAACCGGGCCAGCAGCCTCATACAGCCAATAGAGGTACGGGCATGCTTGAAAGAGGGTCTGCTTTTGCATTGCCTGAGGTTTTAGTGTCGTCTGGGGCTTCATGTGGGATGCGGGACACACAATGGGCGCAAAAGCCCCCAGAACGGCGCCTAAGCATGCACGCAAGTCCACCTATGGGCGCAACTTCTTCTTCGACCCGACAGGTTCCACTTGGCTACACCTGGGCTGGCCGCGGCGTGTTTCGTTGGCTCGAGAGCTGCAACAAACCCCGCACCAGGCTAACCGGGAGGGAGTGGCACCCGTCGGCGTGGCCCACGCCGGCCGGGGGCGGGGGACGTCCTCAGCAGAGCGCGAAGGTCTGTCTTTTGTTAAGTGCTGTCAGCCACGGCGGTTCGGTGGCAAGGTCCGGAAAGAAACTGACCAAGGTCCTCGCTTGCACTCGCCATGGAGGTTCTTCAAGAGGGCCCAGGATAGGGCTCTCAAAGGTCCCGGGAAAACGCCGTCCTTGGCTCCGGCTTCAGAAGATTGGCCGTCACTTAAAGGCAACTTCCAGCGACGAATTAGTACAATCCGCAACACGCAAAACGTGTGGGTTACGTCATTAATCCACAAATTAGCACCGTGTCATTTCTGCTCTAAGTTGTCATAAACATGGGGCGGGTGGCGAACTGCTTTTATAGCAGTATGCCACCCCATAATAACGTCAAACTCATAACACACCACCACTCTCACACAATAACGTCAAAATACCACACGCAACGGACTGTAGGTTGGCCAGCCTGTTTGGCAGGCGCATCACTCGCATCAGCGCGGCGCCGGCCGACTGCAGCGCAATGTTCAGCGCGATCAAACGAGGCCGAGAGAGGCGGGCTGACTGCCGGGCCTGCATCAACAAACAGTCGCCCCGGCCGGCAGCCGACGGCCCGGGTAACAGGCACGCCAGCCGGCTCCTCCACAGGCGAAACGGACCGGGTCTGTGGCTCGGGTAACAGCCACGGCCAGCCGGCCGGCTCCCAAACAGAGCGAACGAGCCGGGTCTGTGGCCCGGGCCGGCAGCCGACGGCCGGGTAACAGCCACGCCAGCCGGCTCCCAAACAGGCGAACGAGCCGGGTCTTTGGTCCGGGCCGGCAGCCGACGCCCGGGTAACAGCCACGCCAGCCGGCTCCTACACAGGCGAACGGACCGGGGTCTGTGGTCGGAGCGCTGCGTCACGCGGCGCAGTCGCGGGCCGGAGGACGCGTCGCCGCCGCTCGTCACCCGCCCACGGCTGCCGCAGATTGGCGCTGGACAGTTCAGCGTCGCCGAGTTCGGCCCGGCGTGGGGACACCTTGGCGGAGCTGCCACTGAGAACCGGGCGAAGTTTTCAGCCAGGATGTCCCGGAAAACTTTCACAGCACGCCAGCCGTTCACAAGCGGACGCCGCGCTCGCCTTGGTCTCGCGTGAAAATGCAGGGTACAGCTGTAGAAAGCAGCTGGGCGGGGCGACGTCCTGGCACGGCTGCGAGATCCACACGAAACAGACCCTGTGAATATTCAAGCCAGGCGCTGTAAAAAGGACACCTTTGAAAGCCTCATACTCTCCCCCTGATCTGACCAGTCCCAGGCTGCGATGCGGGGCACATCCGTAACGTGTGCACCTGTAGGCGAGCCCGCGCTTTGCAGGGCATTTATGCGGCTGATTGAAGGACCTGTTCCTACAATATGAGCTCTTGTTTAATAACATGCGGCACAAATTAATTACAACAAACTAGAGCAAAGACTTTTATGCATCAAGTTCGATCAGCGGAGCATTCTGTGACGACAATTTGTGACTACAGACGGCTCAACCGACCTGGTCTGCACCGACTTCTACTGCTTCTAGAACAAAATCCCTTCTCCATTTCCAGCTTCACAGAACAAAACTTGAGTTGAGCAGGGGATTACGAGTGAAGCCTGAGATTCCATTAGCGATGTCTAATGGAAAGGCTGCACCTCAGGCTTACCTTTCATGTAAACCTACTTTTTCATGAGAGCCTGCCTCTTCGGCAGGATATTTAGTTACCTGTATTTGCGATGCACCTCTGCGAAACAAAAGGGGCCCGAGAAAAACCTGCATCCACATTCCACCTTTGGTTAGATTATCCGCTCGACTCTCCCGCGATCGTCCTCACCCTCTTCTTCTTCTCTCACCTGCACCCAACTCACACACCACACAAGCGCTTCCTTTTTTACTCGTATCCTATCCTACTGTCTGAAAAGTGATCAGAGAGAGAAGGGAAAAAAGAGAAAGATTGCTCGTGAGTTTTCATTAACCTGCACCATCTGAAGTAGTGGCATCGAGAGCAATTTCTTTGCATTACGTTTTTTATATTTTGCTACAAACTTTTACATTATTTTATTACTGGCGGTATGAAACAGATTCCATCTTTCAAGTCGCTTATCGAGTACCGCGACACATTTCACTAACACATTTGTTACAGACCCAGTAGCAGAGGTCGACCGTAGTTGTCGTCAGACCGGCATAAGGCAGACTTTGATCGGGGGTGACCCAGCAGGCGTCAGCCAGGCCCGGCGTACGCTTCGCTCAGACTTCGCAACGCTTCGCAAGTCCCTCTCTCTCGCAAGTCTCTCGAGACGCTTCGCAAGTCTCTAACTGAGGGGGGTGTTAACACGGCGGAGACACTGAAAACACGTCAACAAACGCATTTCACCCCGTATAAGGCTCACTTTCTTCTCAAAGTTGGGGGAGGGGGGGGGGGGGGGCTTGATCCCAAGTTGAGGGGAGAACTGGCGCCACCAGATGGATATGAAACTACACCTCTTGCCATCCATAGGTTGCGTGGCACGAGATATGAATATCGCTCCCAGCATGAGATGGCCGACACATGCCGAGCTCACGCGCTGCCTGACTTCAGCCCACCTGTGTCTCTTTAGTCTGACTTCAGCCCACCTGTGTCTCTTTAGTCTGACTTCAGCCCACCTGTGTCTCTTTAGTCTGACTTCAGCCCACCTGTGTCTCTTTAGTATGACTTCAGCCCACCTGTGTCCTCTTTAGTCTGACTTCAGCCCACCTGTGTCGCTTTAGTCTGACTTCAGCCCACCTGTGTCTCTTTAGTCTGACTTCAGCCCACCTGTGTCTCTTTAGTCTGACTTCAGCCCACCTGTGTCTCTTCAGTCTGACTTCAGCCCACCTGTGTCTCTTTAGTCTGACTTCAGCCCACCTGTGTCTCTTTAGTCTGACTCCAGCCCACCTGTGTCTCTTTAGTCTGACTTCAGCCCACCTGTGTCTCTTAGTCTGACTTCAGCCCACCTGTGTCTCTTCAGTCTGACTTCAGCCCACCTGTGTCTCTTTAGTCTGACTTCAGCCCACCTGTGTCTCTTCAGTCTGACTTCAGCCCACCTGTGTCTCTTTAGTCTGACTTCAGCCCACCTGTGTCTCTTTAGCCTGACTTCAGCCCACCTGTGTCTCTTTAGTCTGACTTCAGCCCACCTGTGTCTCTTTAGGCTGACACCACACACAGGTCGTTTGACTGGGTAATTCGCTAAAACATGAGACGACTATACGCCACCTGGATTAGTGGCGATTTATTCATTGCAGCCACCGTACAAATACTTTATGCAGTCCCAAATGGGCCGTAACTGGAGTTCGAGGATATCACCGCAAACCACAAATGGAGCACACTGGCTTGGTTCGGAGGCGGTGGTAGGCACTCCCGTTCGTTCATACTTCACTGCCACCACATGGATAGCTACGAATCCTTCCAAACGGGTAAATGTAAACCACTTTGGTGATTTGAGCAAACTTTAAACATGGCGGGCGTTTCAGTACTCTGCCGGAAGGCAGAGCACTCCAGCGCGAAGCACGTTACGATGGTGTTTTGCAATCGGTCAAATATCTTCCGAGTATGTCATCACTTCAGAAGAATTTCGTCAACGAATTATGTTGATTCAGACTGCTGTTGGACGAAAGTCTGCCTTGAAGCGAGAAAACCCCCAAGGCAACTGCTTTCTGTCCTGCAAACTCAACCAGCCAACCATGTACGCGCAGCGTTTACAACCACGTTTCGCACCAAATGACACCAGTCTCACCACCTTGCGGATGAAGGCACACCGCTCGTGAGTCCCCACCGGCCCGCGTCCCCATGATTCACGGGCTTAGTTCAAGCACCATCTGCGGCGAGTCGCGTCCTTTCGCCGCCGCGCCGGCTGGCTCACCAGGCGAACGGCGAACCCCGTGAACTCGCGCGTGGCGCCGGCTTCTCACCCCGACGCCAGCTTCCGACGGCGCTGTGACCGAGCCGCCCGATCAGCTCCCACTCACGAGGCTCCGTCGCACGGGGCTGCCGCGCGACCCTCGGCGTCCACCAGCGACCCTCGGCGTCCACCAGCCGGGCCGATCAGCTCCCACTCACGAGGCTCCGTCGCACGGGGCCGCCGCGCGACCCTCGGCTCCATGTCGGGAAAGGTGACCGATTCACTTGCAGTGAGGTGTCTGAGGAACGACCCACGGTGTTCGAGCACTTGAGAGGAGTGTAAGGATCGCTGTCGTACTTGCGCCAGCGATACTCAAACCCCAACTCGATGCAGAAGAACCACATCTGCCCCAGCAGCGCCAGCCGCAGCAGTCCGGAAACAAATCCAGCGTTCGTGAAACAGCTGTGGA
Organism: Pollicipes pollicipes; assembly: GCF_011947565.3. NCBI lineage: Eukaryota > Metazoa > Arthropoda > Thecostraca > Pollicipedomorpha > Pollicipedidae > Pollicipes > Pollicipes pollicipes. The sequence goes on along the minus strand of NW_023596380.1, from coordinate 157,676 downwards.
CGCGCTCACGAGCTCATCGGTACCTGGCATCGCTCAGCACGCCAACCGACCGCCAGCGCAGAGCGCCACCGGACCCGCCTCTGAACAGGCGGCCGGCGTCGCAGAACAAATTATCATGAGCGCCCGCAGCGACGGCCTCAGGACCGCCAGCGCCGCCAGCGCCGTGGGCGCCATCCCATCCATTGGCCCGGCACGCGCTGATGACGCACGCCGGCCGGCGATTTCGGAGGAACGTGAGGCCATTACCGGCGCTGGCGGGCTGGTCGGGCGCTAGCTGGGCGCGCTGCATCGGGGACTCCGATGCAGTCGCGGCCACGTTTAATGACACGATGAGCCAGCGGTTCGTAAGCTGTTGTTTGCCGCTCTGGTTTCAAGGCAATAGGGTGAATTAAAAAAACGCATTGGCAAACGCAATTCATGCCCACCGTCCGCGCCATGTACGCATGGCGAGGGGAAGATCCGACATAATTTTCAGGTGGAGATACCAGAAAGCCTTTCCGTGCTGGCACGGCGGAAAATGCATCCGACAAGAGTACTGAGAAAGTCAGAAGCTGTCAAAACCTAGGAGCGCACAATACAACGAAGAAAACACAGAGGGATCGCAGCGAAAACAGCGACAAGTGTGATTGCAACGGACCGCGAAACCAAGCAGTGACACAACATCGCAGCGCAGGAAAGAAAGGGGGCGTCAAAATTACAGGACCGTTACGGCGGGAAAAGAAATTGGGCCTTTTGGGCGGTTCGGCTGCGCAGTTATATAACGTCCATAACGCGCCGTTATATAACGTCCTAATCAAAGTTGATGACAAATTTCAAGGTGGGCTATTATGTTACGCGAACAATTGGAGTCGATGGACGCACTGTCACGTTATTGCTGTCATGCTGTCATGACACACGTGTCTTATACCGGAAGAGGTGTCATTTTTAAGCCGACAGGCCCGCAATAAGCGGTTGAAAACAGCTCCAAAAGTGGTCCCTCTTACCCGTTACAACTGACAACGGCCCTCAGGAGATTCTACCGTCGTCATGACGACGGCAGCTATCATGTACCGCGGTCGCGACAACTGCAGATGTCGCGTACTCGAGCTATATACACTCTGGGGCTTTCACGGAAGGAAGAAGCGTAGGCTGTTACAAGGCGTTGACAGCGTAGTTTGGACTCGAAGATGACTTAAATATATCCTTATGATATTTTAGTAGTGCTGCAGTGCCACTACCCAGTGCTATTATCACATTAAATGGTCCTGAGTTTTCACCAGAGTATGCTTTTCAACTATGCCTCGAAGGAGGGACACCCTCTTTAGCACGAAAAGGAATTTCACATTTGGGACCTCCAAGTAGTTCACCCAATGCCTCTCTGAGACAGGCATCTCCGCCGTCACTGCTCCCCCGTGCGGCGAGAGTTCCCTCCGCGAGCTGCGGGAGGTCCCTACACGAGCCCCAGCCCGCGGCGCCACCGCCCGCGCCGCCTGCTGCCCCCACTTCTCGTCTCTCCGCACAGTCTGCGCCCCCCGCCCCAATGGGCCCCTCCCTGCCCATTAGCGCTCGGTAACATGACCGGTCAGCAGCGACCTCCGCCTCGCCGGAGATTCCCACCGATCCGGTCTTGCCGAGCGCACCACCGGCCGAGCAGGAGCCCGTGCCGGCGGTCGGCCCTAATTAGCGTCAGCGGCCGGCGCCGGCGGCGCGCAGACCTGCGTGCGCCAGCCCGCGCCGCCCCGCACGCAACACGTGCTCCGGCGCGCCGCGGCGGACGGGTGCGGCACGTACGGACGCGCCCGACACCAGACAGCGGGCGGAGTCTGTGCTCGGGGCGAGACGGGCACGTGCGGTGACTTGCATCCAGCTGACTGCGGGGTCACCCTGCCGCCTGCAGCTCGGTGGTAGGAATATGAAAACGGGAAGCGGGCCGGGCTGCGAACTGAATGCAATCAGCCTCGCTGTGGAGAAATCGGGGCGATTTAGCCGCGAGCAGTCGCTTTCAGGAAAGTACTCTGGCAACCGACCCGGAACGGGCACACGTGCATTTGCATGAGATCAGCACAGATGTAGTTCTACAGAACTGCAACAATATGAATTTATCTGAAATGTCAATGTCGGGAGCTGAACGAGGTCGAGAGGCAGCACAAAATGTCATATACATCTGACAATCGACGTCACGTGCCCGCATTAGACACCCGCCAGCACTGACGTCAGACATCCGCCAACAATGGCGTCAAATGTGCGAAACACGACGTCACTGCCGGCCACCGTAACTTCTCTAACATCCTCGTACCTCGCCTTCTTGCGCCGCCATCAGGGCAAACCAAGACGAGCGTGCCGGAAGAGTAGGGGGGGGGGGGGGGGGACAGCATCGAGGCCCAGCCTGCTGATATCAGACGTCGCACTCGCCACCCCCCCCCCCCCCCCCTTCCCCAGGCGCGCCACTAAACCGGCACCGGCAGACGACGTGAACGGCTATTAAGCGGCGAGCATGCATACAGATGGCGGCTGCCGTCAGGGCACGGCCGCCGCCAGCGGAGCGGGAGACGCTACGGCCGTCTCGTCACGCGCCGTTGAGGCGTATGGCAATAGAGCGCAAGGATCAACCGGGTAGGTGGTTCTTGGCGCCGTACCAGGGTTGTTCGTCGGGACGTGCTGTTGTTCAAAACGCGCAATTCCATGATCCTTGTTCAGCAAGGACGGCGCCAGCGGGGCGCATGACGGCAGCTCTTGAATTCTTCCCGCGATTTCAGCACATGCCCACCTGCGCCTCCTCCTCCAGCCAGCGTCCGTCCAGGTCGACTCCAGGGTGATGGGAATAGCCGCCTGGTCACGTTCGGACACGGAGTTCACGCTACGAGCAACCGGCTGTAGCTCACTACCAGATGAAAGACGGACAGAGAGACCAAGCCTGCGTCTCTGCGCACCCGAGCCGCTGCGAGCCGGCACACAGAGGCCTTCCAAACCTCGGCAGCCTCTGTGACGTCCACCGCAGAGTCTGTAAGCCGGACGTCATCGCGCCGGCAGCGTAACGGCGCTGCGCGAGCTCGTCTCAGGCCCTGGCCAAGGAGGTGTAGCGGCGAAATCACCGGCCAGCCGGCTCCTGTGGACGCTCTGGCGGGCCGCTCCGAGCCACAGAGCACAAACATCAAACGCACCCGCGCTTTTACGCAGATCAAACCCTTTGCAGAAGCCACGGGACGCCAGCGATTAGGTGACGGTTCGGAAAGCCGCAGCACCGCGCTCGGACGTCGCCCGTGCACCAGGCCTTTCAAGCGCCCAAGATAGCGACTTAACACACTTCATGTCATATTAAGACCAATTCCAGGAGAAACACACGACACATCCTTTCAGCTTGGAACAAAACAACCGAAATATCGCCAGACACCGAGCTGCAGCTTTCTGCTCCTGCGGAATGTCCGGGACGAGGTGTTCGCACAGATAGAACAATTATTCAGGCCATTGTCCCCGGCAATGCTGCTATTGTTTACGCAAGTGGTACAAGTGTAAATAATAACACCATCTATGAGAACAAGAGCTGAATAATTATTACTGCCGCAGCCTTCTTCCTTGCCATCGCAGTCATTCAGACGCCTCGTGATGTCATACAAAAAAATGTCAACTGCAAACCAAGTATCAAATCAATGTCAACCAGCTTACCTGGTTGAGACGACATCACTCAATCCCGTCTGACTACGAAGCGGCAAACAGTAAGTACATGAAGCAATGAACGCGCGATGCTTTGCATACCTCACGTACGCCCTTAGCACGGGCGACCTAACCAAGGCCTAGCCAGCAGCCAGTTCAAGAGCGCCCTACTATTGCGCCAATTCCCCTCTCCAGTCCGTGCCCCCTGTGTAAGGCAGGGGAGGAGGTCACATGCCCCCCCCCCCCCCCGGCCCGCGGCCTCGTTCGGCCACTGTGGCAGACCCTGCCGCCCAGATCGGGAGCCACCTCCCGTTGCCCACCCCCCTCCCCTCCCCTCCGAGGTCACGGTGGCGTTCGCAGGCAATAACACAGGCGCAATCTTTACGACTTGGCATCTATTCGCAGCCAAATGACAAAGAAGGATAATTTCGAGGATCGTAAAGCTGGCTTCCTTCCTAGTTCATCTAAGAAAATGTCAGTGTTAAGAAATGAACGGGCGATAGTGGTAATTGAGCAGCATCTACGGTCAGGTTCACACAAGAGAAGGTCCGTGTCATACATGAATTGGCAGAAATGGTGATAACAAAAATATAGAATTATACAACACGTATGTCATGCTGAATGGTAATGTGGTACAAACATGGTTGTATTAGCATGCGAAGAAAAAACGGCATTTGAGCTACAATTGCAACGTTGGAAGCTTCACCATTTGGCAAAAAAAGCAAACATACTAACGGTATATTCCTGACGCCAATCTCCACAAATGGCCTCGAAAACATGTAAGTCCAGCCACAATAAGCAACCGCCCTTCACGTTTACACTGAACCGATATTCCAAGTGATAACTTGCGCATCAGAAGACCCGATATGGACGACCTAAAACAAACCAAACTTGTGTGGAAAAAAGACCTCAAAAAAGGATGGTGTGCCGTTCTGTATGTGCAGAAGACCGATTTTCCAAGCCTATTTAGAGCTTTGACACTATTCAGCTTTATATCGACTAGCGGCCATTTCCACGTGCACATAATCGGTTCTTTAGTCATCCGCTCGGTGCCATTTTTTAAGCACCGGAAGCTCATCGCGCGCCGTCGCAGAGGTGCAGGCCGAGCCAATTTCGCTGCCGCCTAAATTGAACATGCATGGCTGAACAGATGAAGGCAGGCCGCCGTCAAGTGTGAGAATATTGTAAAAAGCAATCAGCTGGCCCGTCAAGCCAACACGGTCTCACTGCTGCCGACTAAATACAACAGCGCACAGAGACTCCAGGCGCCGGAGCACCGCGCGTGCATTCATGTCTGAGATAGCCATTCTGGGAGTCTAAATCTAAAGTTGCCCGCGGCATAGAAATGTCGGAAGTCGTTTCGACGAAGTTTCACCTTCCGAACGGCAAAAATCTGCACACGGTGCCATTTCCAAATGTCAGAAACTTGTGTGAAGCGTTCCTGGAGCGCACCCAGACATCTCGCGACTCAGCATCGGAGGAGCGGCATAACTTGGGCCCGCACTTACCGTTCTCGAACCAGTACGACGTCTCCGTGTATCTTTCGTCGGTGAAGCCCGGACGCTTGGCCTTCAGGGCCTTTGTCTCCAGCTTCGCCTGCAACAGGGCCAGTGCGGTTCAGCGCAAGGCGGCAAGCCCGCGTTCAAAGAACAGGGGATCTCCGTCACACTCGAAATAGCCGCTCTTTCAGCAGTAAGTGCGAAAATTAATGAAAAACGGCGAGCCATGCGACCTGTAAAGAAGCCTACTTTGTCAGTACCTGAGCATGCTGAACAAAGCGCCACGTTAACCTGGGAGACGAACAGCTTTGCGAGAAAATGACACTGCCTATTAACATACGCTAAGGTGCAACCAATCACATTTGTGCTAAGCGGATGACGCGCTGGTGCGCCTGCCAGCTGGCGTCTCCGAGGGCAGCCCAACTGGCCGGACCCGCCATCGCAACACCTGCCGGGACGGGCTGGCGGGCGGCCGGACGCCCCCCCCCCCCCCCGCAGAGGGGACGACTCTCGATCTCCACGGTCCATCCGAGTCGTCCGCGGGCACGATCGGTCCGAGTCGGCGGGCAATCGGCCCGATCCGGCGCACGTGGCTCTGTCGCCAGGCCGGACGCCCCCCGCGCGGCGGGGACGACTCCCGATCTCGCGGTCCATTCGAGTCGTCCGCGAGCGCGATCGGTCCGAGTCGGCAGGCAATCGGCCCGATCCGACGCGCATGGCTCCGTCTGCAGGAGCAGCCCCCTCTACACCGGCGGCAGCTCGCCCACGCCGGCTGGCTTATTCATCGGCGCCTCCTGCATAATTGCGCATTAATTCTCTCGTCTGATGATGGCCGAGTAGAGCTCCTTCTGTCCATACATAACAGAGAGGCACAGGCTGGCGTGACACGCATGGGGGCGTAACATCGGCCTGAATAAATCACCAGCCCGCCCCACGCGACTGGCAAAAATGGCCAGACTTGATGGCTTGTTTAAGCATTGAAGTGCCGGGTCAAATCCACCTCGAAACGGAGCATGTCGTAAAATGTCAAGTAGCAGGGGCAGAAAAGAGCATTTCAACCGGCAAAAGCAGCGAGCACCGGACAGCCATGTTCATACCATTGCAAGATGATGGATAAGCGTAGATTTTGTTAAGCTGCTCAAAAAACGCGCCTTACCTTTGCAGAAAACGCAGGGTGTGGTTTGGCAGCACCGGTGCGGATGGTTTGGCAGCACCGGTGCGGAGCTCTGTCGTCATTGGTGTTTGGCGCCACACCCCATTGCCAAGGCTATTAAGCGTCACTTGCCTCTCACTCTGGTAGAAAGACCACGGAAAAACGAACCACGGACCTCTGGTTTCCCCAACGCGTCGCATAACCATTACCCCATCTGCACACTAGGTCCAGAATAGATTAGAGGCGAATCGAATTATCCGTAAATGCATCAATGGGCCTCTCAAATGCCGAAAATAAGCGTCAAATGTACTTCATGCGGCGTTTAGTAGGATAGGTAGTCAATGGCTGCAAATGGGGAGGGGGGGGGGGGGGGGAAATATCCCTCAACAAACGACCCCAACTGCAATCAATGTCGGGTTGGACCGAAAAAGGTGATTGTGTTATTGAACACAGTGGTTCTGTGACGGAACGAAGCTGCGCCACTCGCCACACACTTTTCACGGTACGTTAAAAAGCACTGGTCTTTGCGATGGTATGAAATATTCAGCCTGCCGAGGTTACTGATGTGACAGCGAGCATGCGCCAAATGCCAACCGAGCAAAACAGTCACAGCACAGCACATCCGAGCGATCACATACGCAATCGCGGCCAAATGGCGGCGCAGCCTGCAGCCCAGAATGTCAGCACACAGAATGTCAGCGGCGAATGTCAGCATACAGAATGTCGGCGGCGAATGTCAGCAGAAGAGCATCGTTAGCGGACCGCACCTCAGCTGACCGGCGGCCACCAGTGAATCGCAAGTTAATAAGCCGGTCATTACAGGCCGACGGCTGACCCAGAGCGGGCGGCTGACGCGGACGTGCCGCATCAGGTCGCTAACGTGTCAGCAGGCTGGGCGCGCACGGCCGTGTGCAGACCAACACGGACGTGCGCCGGCCCGCACGGCAGGCAAACACGGCAACAGCGGCCGACGGAACGGACACAGGCCGTCGTGGTGGGAGGGATTCTCTCCCCAGACTGGCCATCGCCACGGGTCCGGACGCTTGACGGTGACCTATAGGTCAGATGGAGCGTGTTGGGGTGTGGCTAACCGACACCTGCCTCGCCCGCTGCCACGCCCCCAGCGCCGGGTCAGGCCGCAGCCTGAGGCGTGGAGGGCGGTGGGGTAGTGCCCGGTCCGGCCACCACCGCGGCCGTAACCGCCGACGAGCCAGCTGTCGGCAGCGGCTCCGGGCCGACTCCTCCCGCCCGCCTCTGGTGCCGCCAGACGGCGCGGCATCGCCAGACCACGCCTGGCCTCCGCGAGCGGCGCTGCCACCCCCGCCGTCGAGCGGCGCAGACCAGCGGCCGGGCCGACCGGGGCGTCCAGCGCGCCGCCGGCCGAGCAGCTCACAGCCGTCAGCCGGACACTGGCCAGCGCGCGCCCGTGTCGGTCGCGACGCGCTCGGCGACGCGGCCTGACGGGCGGCCGTCCCAGAGGGACAGGGCGGGGTCGGACGCGGGTGGCGTGCCGCCGTACCAGGCACGCCCGCCCGCCGGACCGCTCGCGTGCGCCCGGGATGCGCAGCAGATTAAATAAGGCCCGGAATGTCCTACGGGACCTGGTCACGCGAGCAGGGCGCGCCCCGCCGCCTCTCCCCTCCCCCCTCCCCGCCCCAGCGGCGGTGCCCGGGGGCGTTTTCAAATTAACCGGCGCGTGATACAGGGGTCACGAGCGGAACCACGCCCCGTCTGACGGCACGGAGCGCGCGCAGGGCGTGGTCTGGCGAGACACGCCCCGAAGCGGGAGGCGGATGCTGCGGGACACGGCAGGCACCCGAGCATCACGCGGGCTGAAACAGTGACCGCGATGCCCGCAGAGAAAACATAACAGATGGCATGGGCGCGCAGGAGCCCTAAACACACTGCATATATATATATATATATATATATATATATATATATATATATACATGCACGAGAGGAATCATCCAAATATCCAAAGCATGGCCATGACAGGTGCAAAACTCACATCGATTTCGAACAAATCCGGATGGCATGCTTGCTATCGCGGGTAAAAATGGTCGCACCCCCGTATCCGTTCAACAATTGAGGCCCTGACATTCGGGCCCTTATCAGCTACAGGGTTGACATCCTCAGTCATCTGATAAGCATCCATGAAAAACGACTCGCTATTCACTGGACTGACCGTGGCACTGGTTGAAGAACCACACCAGACCGCCAATAATGGCCCACCAAACCAGCAGGCGACGACCAAGCTCTTAGCACAATCCGAAGTCCCAACAACAAAAACACGATGGCAGTTACCCGTCAGCGCCACATGACAGCTACCCGTCAGCGCCACATGACAGCTACCCGTCAGCGCCACATGACAGCTACCCGTCAGCGCCACATGACAATTACCCGTCAGTTGGGCATGAAAGATACCCGTTAGTTGTGCCAAACAACACTGGGTTCCGAAACTGTCTGTGTCCGCAGCCCTTAAGAAAACAACCGTAAGAAATGAGGGCGGTCTGTCACCATCACAAGCGTGGCACCATAGCATGACAAGGTGCCTCAGGGAGAAGCCATGATCTGAACATAGCAACATAATTCGTCCGTGGCGGAACTTTAAATAGGGTTAAACCTCTTCCACCTCAAAATTGATGGTGTTATTAAATTAGCGTTTCCGTGATTCTGAAGCTAAACGTGCTGGAGCAGGGTCGAATGAGCTATAAATATCACCCTGGCTCACAGTCAGCTCCATGATCAATGAAGTTCGAATTACGAAGACACACTGGCCAATGCACGGCTTTCACACCTATCCTTAGAAGGAAATGCAGCACCTTAGTTTGAGAATTGTATCGATTGCGAGAGCGTACATCTTCGTAAAAGTTGTTCTGTGTTGTGAGTAACGTCGACAGGGCTTCGTATTTGGAGCAAAAGCGTTGATTCTGCAGTGGCGCTTAAAGGATTTTTGCTGTAAGCCTGGGCTATAGCCTGAAACATTGACAGCATGACTGTGAATATCTGAATGTTAACTAACTTTGCTGAAACTGACCCTGAGTTACCACTAATGGCATAAGGTTGGCATTATTCAGGTGCTGCCAGCTGAATCAGTTTTTCACATTTTGGTTTGTTTAGAAATGCGATGTCTTGCGGGATCAGCATTCCACATCATAGGATGTGAGATGGGAACGAAAAGTGATGACTGGCATTCTTGATAGAACACTTGTTATTTTAAATCGGCACACAGCGTACGAAGTTTTTTCGATGACAATTTCTAAAGAAACCCAAAAGAGGGCCAAATCTGCGCGGTGCACGAGTTTTTTTACAGCTATAGTTCGATACGGGTACATATCAAAGTGTATGGCATCGTAAAAATGTTTGACCCTTACAACTGCAACAAACTGTTCGCTGAGTCTCCCAAATGCAAGCAAGTTTCTGTTAATGTTACTTACGTCATGACATGGAATTCGCACGTTTATGCGTTTGTTTACACGCCAAGTTTCTGTTCGGCAACTCTCCTCTTAGCAGGCATATTCAAAGTTGGGAAGCATTACTGCCGCGCCCGAAGCAGATTGTAGCAGCCGGTCCTGTACGACGGCGAGCGTGACCAGCCTGGCAGACGCACGCGGCAGGGCCCGGCTGGCTGCTTCGACATCCGGACCGTAACAGCTGGCAGACGCACGCGGCAAGGCCGGCTGGCTGCTTCGGCCCTCCGGACCGTAACTGCCGGTCGCTGACATAGGTTTGTGCGAATGTCGAGCCCCTGGTCGGGACGCGCTTGCACGACCCTTACCGTTTGAATAATGGCGCGCACCAAGCAGACCGGAACGCAAGCCTACCGGCGGCAAGGCGCCGCTCAAGCAGCTGGCCACTAAGGCGGCTCGCAAGAGCGCGCCGGCCACCGGCGGCCGTCAAGAAGCCCTCACCGCTACCGTCCGGGCACGGTGGCTCTTCGCGAGATCCGTCGCTACCAGAGGAGCACGGGAGCTGCTCATTCGCAAGCTGCCGTTCCAGCGGCTGGTGCGCGAGATTGCGCAGGACTTCAAGACGGACCTGCGCTTCCAGAGCAGCGCTGTCATGGCTCTGCAGGAGGCCAGCGGTGGGCTCCTCGGATAACCTGCAACGACCCCCTCGTCCCTGGTGTACTCCTTGGGTAACCACGCCTTGACCATGTCCACCGGTGCCTCGCGGCGATGGCACATCATGCGCCGTCAGGGAACACAGTGCGAGCACCGAGCCCAGGCTCTGGGCGCACTGACGGAAGGCGCGCGCCCCGCGGTGTGCTCTGTTGCGAGTTGGCGCCGCACACGCGGTGGAGCTGGCCGTGAGAGCAGGCGCCTGAATACGGACAGCTGGCCGCGAGAGCAGGCGCCTGTACAAGGACGTCGGCACATCACTGCTGTTGACTGCTCTTTGCTTGTCGCAGTATACGCTTGTCGCAGCTCTTGTTACAGTATATGCTTGTCGCAGTACCTCTTTGCATGTCGCAGTATATGCTTGTCGCAGTATTTGCTTGTCGCAGCTCCTGAATTATCTGATATGTTTATTTTCCTCCAGAGTTTGTCCTCCGCGCTGTAATAAACGTGCAAAGTTCTAGCCTTAACACAGGCCCAGTGCGAGGCCAGAACGAGGTCGCACTTCGTTGTGGCAGTGTTTTATTTGATAGCGTCACGGCGGAAGGCAAGAGTACACAAGTGACGACATTTTACTTGTTCTGTATATTTGGAGCTTGTCCGAATCCTATCTGTTACAGGAAGACAGGAAGAATACAGCGAGAAAAGCGGCTGTGGTAGGGCCAAACCATTTCAGCGAAGCGATTTCCGAAATATGGCGATCTGACTGCATGCGTCAGTAAATTTTGGGTACATCACATTGATCTGGGCATGCCTAGAAAAAGGGATGACAGAACTCGTGTGACAGCGAACTTTTTTCGCCCGCGCATTAGGATTATGTTATGCATGTATTTGTAGAAAAGCTGTACATACATGTTCTTCGAATGTTTCATGGGCATGTTCCGTCCAATGTCCAACATACCCGGCTGTTCATACCGATGGCTATGCAGCCAAGTTCACGTATAACATTCATGCAATTAGGTACGTACACCACTTCTGGCTGCTAGAACTCCCTTGGTAACGATTACGTCTGGCCTGGCAGTAATTAAGCCTACCCTGGCAGAGGCTGTGTCTCCCTCGATACCCGGTACTCCAGCGCCACACTTGTTTTCTTCTAGAATGACCGAATTACGAAGCGGCTCCGCCGTCCTGGGGTGACCTGCGACACGCCCCCCCCCCCCCCCAGACCACCGACCCAGAGCGAGCAGCGCAAACAGCTGATATTGCCAGCGGCGACAGGCCGTCCCCCGGGGAGGGAGCACGCCCCGCCGACGCCGGCCACGCCGCCATTAGATCGCACGCATTCCGGTCAGAACTGATGAACGGTCCCCCGCGGCAGGAATTCGGAATATGATGTGGTGCCAAAGGATGCCGTCCATCGCCGGGCGAGTGAGCGCAAATAAGCGGCGCAGCGCAACGCCGCCGCCGCTGGGTAGACCGGCGATGGGCTGTGGTTGCGCGATCGCTGGCGGGCCCATTAGAACTGCATCCCCCTTTCCAGCCGAGCCTGTCGGGACCAGGCTGCGAAGCTAGCCGATGGGGCGAAGTTAACATCGCCACCGCTCCTCGCCGCCACTTACTGCACGCGGTCGCGCATTAGTCAAATGAGACAGGGACGAACTCCTGAGCGGCCAGGCAAAATAACCTCGTAAATATTGATCTATAGGTCCGGCGGGAGGGCAACAGATGCACCGCTCCCAAAACAAAGCCGTCTGCATGCCAGCCAAGGTCGAGTCGGCTTACAGACACGTGGTCCGAGCAGTCAGGCGGTCACCTGTCTCGGGTGACGTGTGATGTGTCGGGTGACATGTGATGATCGGGTTTGCCGGACACGCCAGACGGAGAGACGGAGACTAACCCGCACGTTCATGTCCGGGCGGGCAGCAGCTGTTAACGGTAACAGAATGTGCGTGACTCTCAAATGGCAGTAATAAGTTTGCTGCAAGACGCGGTAAAAGATTCCCAGTGGCCAACACCGTCTTACGATCATCCACCTAAGCAGCAAACTGCTGGGGTCGTGAACGAGATGTTTGCACCAAACCGTTTAATCTCATTTGTCTTGAAATGACAGAGGATTTTCAAAACACTGCTATTTCAACTATGACAACTTGCAAATACCTGAAAATAGCCGACCTCATGGCTATGTTTTCGACCATCAAGCTATGTACAGAAATGCTCCGTGATAAACACACCACCAGACGGTAATTGACTTCCATGTCACTGCCAAAACTTTGTAGAATTTTGACAACTGAAAGACTGAAGTCCTGGCCTGGCTTAAGACGCGACAACAACAGGCAGAGCATGTCGCAACTTTCTACATGTATCATTCAAAAGAGTACCTTCGTAGATCCTTTAAATGCCGCGGTTTTCGGTGCCGGTTATCGCCTAGCGCTGCCGTTCTGTCGACTACATCACTGACGCCTTTGGGCGCTGTGGGAGCGACTGCATCACTGACGCCTGTGGACGCTGTGGGAGCGACTGCATCACTGACGCTCGTGGGCGCTGTGGGAGCGACTGCACCACAGACGCCTGTGGGCGCTGTGGGGGCGACTGCATCAATGACGCCTGTGGGAGCTGTGGGGGCGACGCCTGCCGACGCTGTGGGAGCGCCGTTGAGCGGCCAGGCTCAGTAAAGCCGTGCCTGCGGGCGCGGCAGCGCTTCCGTCCGCGGCCAGGGCCGTAAAGCGGTGTTGACGTCAGGTGCAGCGGTGCATTATTTACGGCGCGGCAGAGGTAACCGCCGCGGAAGTCTGGTGGCGACGGCGCTGCCTGGCAGCGGCGGTGCGCCACTCGGCGCGTGCTCCACAGCCGTCAACGGCCGCCCACATCGGCCTCGATACCCGCTCCGCCCGCCTGCTGCCTCTCCTTCGCTGATGCATCTGCCGGTAGCCGGCGAAATGAGCGTGCGCCGCAAAAACAGCGCTGTTGACTTTGAATCGCCGGCACGGCGGAGCAGCCTAAAAAACGCCAACTAACGGCAGCCAATTTGCTAAGTGTGCTGCAGCTCTGGCGTCGGCGCCGGCGTCGTTGTCCCGGCGGCCCCCGCGCGTCGTCCCGGCCAAGGACTGCCGGCAGTCGGCGCCACCGGGACGCTAGCCCGCACGTGCCGCGTCTCTGAACGCGGCCACGCCGCCACCCAACCGGCCCCGTGGCCGTGACGACGCCGTGCGCTGCCAGCGCAGAGGCGGCCGGCTCTGCCGATGACGACCTGCCGCGGCGACCACGACGACTAGCCCGGCGGCGCGTCAGCACCCGCCGCCGTGTAGCCGTCCCCTCCACACGGCCGCCGGCCCGGCGGCGCGTCAGCACCCGCCGCCGTGTACGCGTCCCCTCCGCACGGCTGCCGGCACGGCGGCGCGGGTGGCGTTGCGACTCGCCCGACAGGCGGCCGCCGGAACGCCACCGACGCCCAGCCGCCGTGATCTGTGTCGAAATCCTCGTGCGGCCACCATGTCGCCGCCCCACTCATCCCGGCTGAGCGAGTCCGATGCGCTCGGAATCCGCCATCATCGGAGCCATCGGCACCGACGGAGAGTCAGCGACGCTCGCGCCGGCGGGGAGACTACCTCGGCCGGCGGGCGCGCCGACGCGCGGCCGCAATCTGCGGACGGCGGCCCGTCTATAGAGCCGATAACTGGCCCGCATTACCCCCGGGAACGGCCCGCCGGAGCAATCGGCCACGCCGAACTGCGGGATCGATACTCAGCGACGGCAGAGTTTTCGGCGCGTATGCGACAGGATATGATGTCGGCGACTGGCAAGGGCCAGACCTAGTCCTCGACCAATAGGGCTTGGAAGCGTCTGCATCGCGTCTAAAGCAGGGGTTGGGTAAAAGTTGTAAGCTTGCAAGCCCAAAAGACGGCTCGCCAGCTGATCGCAATGTGTTACATTTGCTTCCAACCCTCTGCATTCGATGAGGCGCATGGCAAATGAGTGTAGACCACGTGCAATAGTCAGCAATAAGCGTCAGTGGGCATCGGGCAAGGCCTTCAATTGAATGCACTACGATTGCTCGATGGTCACATGAAGAAAGAACAGACAGCTGCTAGTTTGTACCTCTATACGGGGGCAATGCAAGGGTGTCCGTCAAAGCTAGACGGCGGATATTTTCTGCGCTGTCTAACGTTATTTTTCCACGTAGATTAAGGCATCTTTTACCTCCTTCTCAGAACACCCAGGGCGTTCTGATTCAATTGATTGGCTCAAAGCGTGAAACAATTACTCGTTCGGCTTCACCCAAAATTCCCGGGACCCTGGAGCATCGTGCGAAGATCTGCAGCGAAGCTGCATACAGCGTCGCTGCGCCTCGACGCGTCCAGAACGCAGCAGCAGCGGCAGCGGCAGCGTGCGGCGGCGGCAGCAGCAGCAGCGGCAGCGGCAGCGGCAGCGGCAGGCGGCGGGGCGGGCGGCGGCGGCGGCGGCGGCGGCACCTCAGCCCACGTGCTGAGTCCCTGAGCCGGCGGCTCACCTCCGTCGATGTCATCCGAGAAGCCGGGCCGACACCGCCCTCGAGCGCCGCCCCGGCGGCCGCTCGAGAGAACTTCCGTCACCGGTCAGAGGCCACCGTCGGCTAGTCTCAGCCGCGCTCCCGGCGGCCGCTCGAGAGAACTTCCGTCACCGGTCAGAGGCCACCGTCGGCTAGTCTCAGCGCCGCTCCCGGTGGCCGCTCGAGAGAACTTCCGTCACCGGTCAGAGTCGACCGTCGGCTAACCTCAGCCGCGCTCCCGGCGAGCCCCGGCCTCTCCAGACCGGCTTACGCCGTACCGGTGCGGCGCTGGGTTGCGAGAAAAGCCGCTCGGCAGAAATGGCCTGCGGCGCATTTCCGGGAGGAGGGGGCAGTGACCGTGGCCGCAGTGCCCGGGAGCGTGGGCGGAGTGAGGGAGAGATGGATGGCTGGGGGGGGGGGGGGCTGTGGGGAGGGGGATGGACGACAGTAGACGCGCTGATTAAATCTGCACGCCCACCGTCGACGGTTTGCAAAGTAATCGGCTGCAGCACTGCCGCGAGGCACCCGGCGGCTTTGAGCTTCACAAGGACGACCCATTTTCCGAAAGCCGAGTTTAATGTGTTTTTTTAAGTCTGAGAGAACTTAAGCCACCGCCCCAAGTCGACAATGTCAATTTTAGCGCTCAGGGGCACTGGGAGCTTGCCAAGCCCCGGGGCTTCTGCAGACAGCCTCTCCTTCTCGCTCTCCCTCTTCACTGTTGGTGATGAAGCGGGTGTGCGTCGACAGTCAGAGCTGGCAGAAGTGCACCGGCAGTCCTTGCTTCTTCTGCTATATCGCTGTGCGGCCTTCCTTCTAGCTTCCGTCCACTCGCCACCCAATACGCGGACCCGCCAGCACGAATTTCCAACAAACCGAGCACCCTTTCGACGTGCTGCCAGAGAAATCCATTCAGGCCGGTGTTGACAGCGGCCCGCTCCTTATAACACACAAGGTAAACAAACCGAACTCGACCAGATGCAATCCACTGACGGAACAGAATCAGGCTGGAAGGGACCCTGAGTTGAAAAATATACGACCAGACAGCATTGGTCAGGCGACTGCTTGAAGCATATGCTGAGGGCGGCCGGATGCCCATGACAGGTAAGCATACAACTGAAATCCGTGTGGAACAGCGCCAGCTATTCGCGTTTCGCTCAGAGTGCATCTGTGTGCGCTCAAACCGCAATGATCTGAGAGCCCGCACTCGCGACACCATGCGCTAGTTGCTGCGCGTTCCCCGGCGCCGTCGACTTGAGCCCGCGCGGGCGCCTCCGAGCCCTGCACAGCGGACCGCCGGCGCCAGCACCGCAGCCTGGAGCCGCGCGCGGGCCACGCGCGGACGGCGGCTGCCTCCCGCTGCGACGGTGGACCGCCGGCCGGCGGTGACACGGACGTGCGGCGGCCGCCTCCCGGGGCGTCCGCCGCTGCCGGCTCAATACGCGTGATTTACGGCCGGCTGTACCGCGTCTCCGGACGGCGAGCGGCCGGCGGGCGCCGAGCGCCGGTCCCGACGCCCCGGCCGGGCGTTACAGGCGGGAGGGGGGGGGGGGGGGGAGGTGCGGACCGGACGGCGGCGCCGGCCGGAGGTGCCGGTGGGCGACGAGCGGAGGCGGCAGAGCCCCGCGGCGACGTGGCAGCACCAGCAGAAGGGCCTCGCGGCGGCGTGACGCAGCCGGCGCGTGGGTGGGATTCTCCAGAAGCCCGGAGAATATCAAATGCATGGGCGATCGGCGCTCCGCGTCCCGTCTCAAGCCGGGTCGGCGACACACCTCCCCGGGCCTTATGCAGAGCGCGGCGCCATCTTCCGACCCGGACCCGGTCTGCCTGAGGTGGTGACGTCCGCTGCCGACACCCGCCACACCATTCCAGAGGTCGATCAGTCAATTCGCCGCCGGCATGTGGGCCGGTCGTCCCGCGGGCTTCGAGCGCGGCGACCTTTCGGGGTCGTCTCGGTGGTGGCGAAGAGTCAGCCCGACACTGAGCCACCCACAGCCCGCGCAGTAGCACGCGAAGCTCAATCTCCCCTAAAACGACGCTTCCAGGTGACCACGGTTTGGCATGCATCAGCATGCAGCGCCAGTTTCGCGGCGCTCGCCGTGCACCCATCGATGCCTGTCATTCCATGCGCCCGAGCCAGCCCGGCTGCTCCAAAAGTGCCCATCGCCGGGAATACCGTGATGGAGTGATATCTGTTTTGAAGCTGAGCGGTGAACGAGCGACTCGGAACAGCTGCGTCGACCAAAAACCGTCGTAACCGGCGCGGCGGTATCAAACCGTCGTAACTGGGCGGCGGTATCAAACCGTCGCAACCGGCGCGGCGGTATCAAACCGTCGTAACCGGCGCGGCGGTACCAAAACGTTGTACCCGGCGCAGCGGTACCAAAGCGCCGTAACCGGCGGGGAAGCACGCCGGCCGGCACATTTGATCAAGTGACGGAGGGCCACTGCGCAGGCAGCGGCACGGA
This sequence comes from Pollicipes pollicipes, assembly GCF_011947565.3. Classification (NCBI taxonomy): domain Eukaryota; kingdom Metazoa; phylum Arthropoda; class Thecostraca; order Pollicipedomorpha; family Pollicipedidae; genus Pollicipes; species Pollicipes pollicipes. Next base: position 140,343 of record NW_023596380.1, on the reverse strand, counting down.
ATTAAATTCCCCTACAGAGCAGCGGCCGTAATTCGTCGACGACCGTTCGCGGCTGAAACGACGCCGCCGGGCGTCCGGCGGAGCCCACTCAGCCTGCTCCCGGAGGGAAAGACAACGGATCCATTAGCAAACGCATCCAGGCGGGGCACCGGCGCGGAAGATCTGGCCGGCTCCATTAAAAACGTGTCTCGGGCGCCTATCCTGATGAAATCTTGTACCGGCCGCGGCCGGCTCGGTCCGGAATGGCTCGCTGTCGTAATGTACGACGCGTCGGCACATTTCCCCCGTAGCGAGTCAAACGTCTCGCCGCCCCATCAGCGCCATATCGCCATCTCCCGCCGGCCGCCGGTCTGGAACGACGGGATGTCACCTCGCCCCCCCCCCCTCTCCCCCTCCCCCGGGCACTGACCCAGTAATCGCCCGCGCTACGACGAGATGGTAATAACACGGTAGAAGCCGCGCCCCGTTTTGGGTAATTAAGCGACGCGGAGCGGTGGCGGCCGCGGCCGCCCGGCAGATTGGTATGCGCGCCCGCCGCCGTTACGACAGATTAGTTCCGCTCATGGCCGCGCAGCGGACAGCAGCCAGCATCCGGAACACAGCAGACAACAGCGGTCAGGCCGCGGCGGGACAGCAGCCAGCAGTCGGGACACGGCAGACAGCGGCGGTCAGGCCGCGGTGGGCCAGCAGCCAGCAGCCGGAACACAGCAACAGCGGTCAGGCCGCGGCGGAACAGCAGCCAGCAGTCGGAACACGGCAGTCAGCGGTCAGGCCGCGGCGGGACATCAGCCAGCAGCCGGGACACACAGCAGACAGCAGCAGGCCGCGGCGGGACAGCAGCCAGCAACCGGGACACAGCAGACAGCGGTCAGGCTGCGGTGGGACATCAGACAGCAGTCAGAGTACAGCAGACAGTGGAAGGCCCGCGGTGCACAGCAGTCAGCAGCCGGGACACAGCAGACGGAGGACGGTCCGTGACGTAGAGCAGGCGCCGTGAGCTACTTAGGCCACAGCAGGTAATGAACAGCAAGCGAAAATGCGCCACACCAGACGGCGAAGAGCAGCCAGCGTGCCACGGGTCGCGCACAGGACACACACGGCAGACAGCAGACAGCGGAGGCCTACCGCAGCCAGACACCATGCAACACACCGCGGACCACGCCAGCATACATTACACAACAGCCAGCGGAGACCAGACAGCGCACGGCAGACAGCAGACAGCGGAGGCCCACCACAGTCAGACACCATGCAACACACCGCGGACGACAGCCAGCAGACATTACACAACAGCCAGCGGAGACCAGACACCGCACGGCAGACAGCAACAGCGGAGGCCCACCACAGTCAGACGCCATGCAACACACCGCGGACGACAGCCAGCAGACATTACACAACAGCCAGCGGAGACCAGACACCGCACGGCAGACAGCAGACAGCGGAGGCCCACACAGCCAGACACCATGCAACACACACACGCGGACGACAGCCAGCAGACATTACACAACAGCGCAGACCAGACAGCGCACGGTATCGAACGGACAGCGGACGGTGGACGGCAGACAGCTGGTGGCAGGCAGCTCACACGTGGCACTAGACAGCGAGCATTAGGATATTTGACAGCACTAGCCGTCAGCACATCCCACACCGCATTAGACGAGGTGGCTGTCGCCGCAGTGCGGACATGAACTCAATTTCGACAACCCCATTCGACATGCAAATAGGATCAGAAGCCTTTGTTCAGCCCGCTGCATCGGCACTCTCATGACGCGTTCGCGGGGCGCAAGACTGAATTTTCCTGGCAGGATCACGTTCGGACACATACGTATCCGACCACGTTTGTGCTAGGGTTGATTAATGAAATCAGATGACGCAGTCATTACGGCAGCAGTCAGTAAAACTGGCAACCATCCAGCGGAATTAGACACCCGCATGGTCTGTTTATCTGGGAAGATGCCGGCTACACCCAGCAGTGATCAAAAACAAGGTTATGACGTGAGCCAGGACGGGCAGATCGTGCGGTGTTTGATATGGTCTTTTAACACGATAAAGGTACACAAATATTGCCGCAATATTGCACAACCTCATTGCAATAGCAACGTAACCTTACATTTGTAACTGTTCAACCGCCGGTATTCATAGCCTCCAAATGCAACTCAGCTCGTACGGGTCTTAAGTCGGTTCACATGGATGGTCCACGGAAACCTTGCGTGCGCCTTCAAACCAGAACACAGGCAGCGGGCACAGCGTGGAACGGCGACCACAGCGCTGTGGCAATCTCCAGGAGCGATCTAATTGGGCGGCCTTCGCCTCCGTAAGCCGGCCTGAGCCAGATCGGATCAGCCCCGTCCCCTGAGAGGACTTATTGGCGGCAATCTGGGCCAGTGCAGCGCCAGCGCCGGCGCCCGGCGGCCGTCCAGCGGCGCCCGGCGGCCGTCCAGTGGCGCCGGCGGCCGTCCGGCGCTCGGCGGCCGTCCAGCGGCGCCGGCGGCCGTCCAGCGGCGCCCGGCGGCCGTCCAGCGGCGCCCGCCGTACCTCGAGGGCGGGCACACACGGGGCGCCGGGGGCTCGGGCGGAGAGAGAAGACGAGGCGGGCCAACGGCACCAAGTCACGAGCGCACACTCAGTCTGGTCGCGACTGACTAGATCTGACCGT
>NW_023596380.1:90000-136690 GCF_011947565.3 Pollicipes pollicipes | reverse complement strand
GGGCCTGGTGGCGACAGGGGCGAGGGGGGGGGGGGGGAAGAAGACGGAGCCCAGATGAGGCCACGTCTCCGCTCGAGCGCCGCGCCGCTGCAGGACGCCGATGCGCCGGCCCCGCCGCCATAGAGCCGCTGCGCCGCCGCCTGTGGCGCCGGAGCGGCGGTGCTGCGCGCCTGCAGCCGACGGTTGGAGGCTCGTCACGACACAGACGTTCGCCGCCGCCGCCGCCGCCGCTGCCGGCGGCGCAGGTGCCGCGCAATCAGCGGACGCCGCCGGCGCCCGGTCGGCGCCGCCACCCCGATTGAAGCGGCTCGGCTGCCGCGCGCCGGCGACGTCGACGGGCGCGTTTAGCGCGCCTTCTGCTCGCGCTGCAGGCAATTGTCAGCCGCTCGTGCTGCAGGCAACTGCCGGCCGCTCTGCTGCGCCGCAGTGATCGGGGCGCATTTTGCGCGCCCTCTGCTCGCGCTGCAGCAACTGCCAGCCGCTCTGCTGCGCCGCAGTGATCGGGACACGCTTGAATCGCGGGCTGACCGGCCTACAGAGCGTCTCGGCTCACTTCAATATGATGTCTGCTTCTAGCGCCGCCTAAGTGTTTGCACCCGGTTCTGTCGGTCGAAACTTTGCGGTCTGGTTGGATGTTTGCACGAGCGTTATACGAATCTAATCACATTTTTAGACCATTCTTACGCGATGGATTCATTGCTCTTCCATTTTGTGTAGTCCCTTCTGTGCCCGTCTTTGCATGCCTCGACAGCACACTCCTTGAGCTGCGGACTAAACAGGATTAATTAATTTATAAAATAATGCACCAAGTGGCTTGCATACCGCGAAGTTGAGCACCTCTGTCGAAGTGCGCCTCCCGGGTTGGATGGCGACGGAACGCGGCCCGGTGGGGACGGCGGGCTTGACGGGGTGCGCGCCGCTCACCCCTCCGCGCCCGTGGCGCCCCGCGCCCCCCCCCCCCCGCCATCGGGAGCGGCCGTCGGCGCTGCCTCTAATCTGGGGCGCGAGCGGCGCCGTGCGGAACCCGGCCGCTGCCAGGTCAGCGTCAGTGACCCTGCAGCCCCCGGCGACCCGAGGGATCTCGGCGGCGCCTCTGATCTGGGGCGCGAGCGGCGCCGTGCGGAGCCCGGCCGCTGTCAGGTCAGCGTCAGTGACCCTGCGACCCCCGGCGACCCGGGGGATCTGGGCGGCGCCGGCTCCCAAACGCAGGAGCGTCATCAACGAGACGGGTACCGACGGGTTTCGTTCGGGAAGAAGTCGGGGAAAGGCGGCAAAATTTCTAGTTACGTCTGAGAGACCTGTCCGAAAAGTGGACCGCCTCTTGGCATCGCTGGTGAGTGATGTCGAACGTCTCAGCCGCGAACGCCACCTCACAGGTCAATAAGACGTAGGAGCTGACAGCGGCATTCTTCTGGACGGGCCGTGTAAAAATCTCGCCACGCCGCCATCCGTCTTCTGTCTGACGTAGCTGCTATCCGAGCACGACAGTCGTCAGTCCTGAGAGACTCGCTGTGCCTTTTCACTGTCTGTCCGTGCTCGCCGGTGTCCGAGTCTGAACAGATCGCCTGCGTGACCGTCCCTGAGCCATCCACCCGAACCGTGTGCCAGCGTGCCTTCTTGACTCTCGATTCACCTGTATCTCGCCGGGCTCTTATGGGATGGGTTGTTGTCGTGTGTGCTCGCTGTTATGACACTGGCGGAGGCGCGGGGATCAGTCGTGAGATGGATGGACGGGTCCTGGCGGCTGCCGGGACCGGCACTGCGGCCGACGTGCAGCGGCTGCCCGCGTCACCGGTCGCCCCCTATCCCGCCTCACCTTTGTGGCCGACGCCTCTCGCCATCGGCGTCAGCAGGCCGCAGCCAGCGTCAGGCACCAGGACGGTAGCGAGGCCGGTCGTGAGCCGGGCCGGGCCACCTGCCGATCGTCCGCAGCGCTGCGCCATGCGTCGATCGGCGGCACGACCCTGCACCAGGGGCTCAGCTGTCCACGACTGGGAGGGCCGCCGGCCGCCGACGGCTGTACTGGATCGCCGCCAGTCTCCTGTCGTTCGCCAGGCTCGTCTCCCGTGTGCCTCTCCAAGTCGTTGTGGCCTGAGGTCGTTTCCTCTCCAGGTCGTTGTGGTCTCAAGTCGTCCCCTCTCAGGTCGTCTCCTCTCAGGTCGTTGTGGTCCCAAGTCTTCCCCTCTCAGGTCGCTGCGGTCAGCATCTCGCTGGAAGCCGGGCGGTTCGCGGCTAATTAGCCGTCCGGCTATCAGGTGTCGGGCCTGCCGGAGAGCGGCGAGCTCACCGCCTGGCGGCTGGCTGCCCGGGGTTGAACTTTCCAACGATAAACGACTTTATGGGTGAAGTGGTCCACGCATAGCAACGTCCCGTGTGATTATCATCTGTTTTGCGGTTTTCATCCGGCGGAACAGCTTCTCCGTGGTAGACCTTGGTCCATGACCGTGTCCGATGTAGCTGTGCTGGTCCATCAGAATGATTGTTTGTTGAGCGAGGCGTGGAGTTCAGATATAGTAGATGCGACACATGGTAGCTAGCGCAAACATTCATGAAGTCCAAGCCTTGCTCATTCCCTTTGAAAATTTTGATCTGCTTATCAAATCGCGCATCAAACGAAACTTTTTTTTTCTTAGCGGCACTTGCGTTTTCGGCAGTGAAGTTTGCCAAGCCACCTTTTATTGCCCATTCACGTTCTGTGCTGCCAGACCAGCTATGTCTCTAGGGATTATCCCACCCTATCACGAATATGATGAATAACCTCTTCATCGAGCTGCTTGGGCAATCGGCCGAATGCATTAGCTGCCATTGGGTCCCATGACCGGGAGAATATTCATTAGATCATAATTTTCTAGATGGAAGTCATCACTGCGAACTCTGCAATCCATTTCGACACCCCACAATGATCTTGATGCCTTACTGCATAATAGACGGGCGCGGAATAACCTAGCGTCTAGTCCGGGAGAGTGTTCCCGTTTTCAAGCCTGCACGGTCTGAGGCAGCATTTAAACCAGCCATGCAAGGCGCATGTAGATGCTGAGTAACGCGCAGGTACAAATCGGGCCTCGTGTCCGGGGCGTGATCACGACCACTGGTGTCTGGTGAGCCGGGTCCACTCCCTCCTCTGCCATCCGGCGTCAGGGCGGTCAGGTCAGGTCAGGTCACGTGACCTGGAGGTCACATGACGTCAGTCAGGCGTGGAAGGTGCAGATCATGCTTGCTCGCTCGCTCGCTCGCAGTAAATCGCAGCGTAACGATGCGAGGCTCTCCGCCTTCATGCTACGGCGCTCCAGCCGACGCTACGGTGACGAAGACAAAGATACGAAATTTTCGGTAGAGGTTTCCAGGACGTGCTCGACTCCGGTTCATGCGGCGTTCGCTGACATGAGGCTGGCTTCCGACATCTTCCTGCTCGGTGCAACAAGGCGCCTCATGCATTATTCCTCGCCTCACTTGCAATGTACGCCGGAGAGGATGTGGAGCATCGCCGAAGCACTCCTCGCGGACTCAGCGAATGTTGGGGCTCCCATTTGATTTAGGAAACCACCCCTGCGGGATGTTCCGTAGACCGTTCCTGTTTCCGACGTCCGACCTTTTCACGCTGCGTCGCAGTGGCGCATTCAGCGGCGGGCTCAGGGGGGAGCGGCACGCTCCAGCGGCGGGCTCAAGGGGGAGCGGCTCACTATCATGTGCAACCGATCAGCGCTAGCACGGCCGTTTTCAACCACGCTTCCAGTGGGTCGAAGGACGCCCGTCCCGTCCGTGCTAGCTCCGTCCCTGCTCGCCGGACGCCTGTCCCTGGATGCTGTTCCACGGCGCTGCGGCGCGGCCTGGCCTCGGCGGCATGGCCGCTGAGCGCGCCGGGCGGGGTGCCGTCGCACGCGCTCGCGCCCGTCCACAGTCGCGCGCGACACCGCCGACCACCTTTCTGGGCGGCGGCTGACGCGGCCGCGCCCGCCTGGGGCGACGGAGGGCCGCCGGGCCGGGCGCGCCCGGGCCGTCAGCGTGGTCAGCTGGGCGTTGGCCGGCCGTCGGCGGTCGGGGTGGCGTGCGGGGCCGCCGCTCTGGCCGGCCGTGGCGCCCATCGCCGGAAGGGATTGTATTGCTGACTATTGCTGACGGGCAGGTGCTCTACAAGTGAGTCAGAATCGTGGCGTGCAGCCTGCGGGTGCCCTATTGGAGCAATCGATCCAAGACGCTGTAGTGCACCCATTCTCTCATAATTTTCAGGAAGTGCCAACTCAGGCGATGTCCTTAACGAGGTGGGGAGTGAGGCTCAACTGTCGCCAAGTACACAGTTAGCGGGGGCACTGCCCTGAGTATTTGCCTTACTATTATTGCTTACTCCGTGGTTTGACGGCATGTTTTGAGACAAACGAACAACTAGTGAATTTGTTTCCAGATGCGTTCTGAGTTGGACTGATTTGTTTCCAGCCTCCCACCGTGTTTGGTAAACTTGTTTCCCGATGCTAACATGACTCGGCCGATTTGTTCCGAGACACAGCCTAGTTTTGGCAGTTCTGTTGCCAGACGCGCGCCAGCCACGTTGGATCACTCCGTGTGCCATAATAAAGCTTGGCACGTGACGCTGCAGGAAACCGGAAAGATCAATCGCCACATATTAGGCTTACAGACCGGCGCAAAGAAGCCCTATAATTCGTCTTGCTCGGGTGACCGAACCACTGCTTACGCAATATGCTGTGCTTGGTACGAACTTTGATCCCGCTGTCATTAAGACCGATGACTCGCATCGCCATCTGGTCACGAAAGAGGCAGCGGATCGGGCAGCCGTGGTGCTGACGGGTCGCCGCGCCGGGCCGCCGGTCACTTGAGACGCGTCGGCCGGAACCCAGCTTCCGGCCCATTTTCACTGCAAACACTGACCGACGCCATCTTGTCTTTCAGGAGCTGGTAAACGGCCTGGTCCTGGACAAGCGGAAACGCGATGAGGACGATGAGTCGCCGGAGCTGAAAAAGGTGAAGCTTGACCCCCGGCTTGCTTGTCTACTGCAGGTACATGACGCTGCCACGGCCAGGTTTGGTTGACATTAGCCGCGGGCGCCTTCGACGCACGTGTCTATTTTCGTGGGCCGGTGACTTCCTTTGATCTGTTTACGAGCGTCGTCGACGCAGCAATTAGCTGCAGCTGTCTCTGCAGTGACGCGAACCACGCCGGCAAAAATGACTCTCTCTTCGACTCCCCGCGAGCCGGCGTGCCCGGAGACGGTTGGAGCGGCGCCGGCCGTCAGTGACGGGCCGCGACGCGCGCGCCCCGGCCAGACGCCTGTTTGTCTCGGCCCGCCGCCGTCCGTATGCGCCTGGCGGGGCCGCTAACTTCTGCGTGCGGCCGGCCGGTCCGTCGACCTGGCGGCGCGCCTCGTTTTCCGCGTGCGCGCCCCTCGGCCGGCTGGCGGCGGCCGGCCGGCTCCCACAGACGCCTCGGGCGTGGGGAGGAGAGGAGTCACGGAGGCGGCGGCCAGGTCGGCCATGTCGAAAGTGGGAACTGGTGAAAAGCTGGGGCAACGGTTGAGGAGGGACCGCAAGAGCTGCGACAATGACCTGGGTGAGGCGATAAGAGCTGCGACAGTGGCGTGGTAGGAACTGTAGAAGCTGCGACAGTGGCCTGGTAGGATCTGTAAGGGCTGCGACGGTGATCGGGGAGGAATGTAACGGTTGCAGTGGCGGCCGAGGAGGAATGCAACGGTTGCAGTGGCGGCCGAGGAGGAATTGCAAGAGGCGTGACGATGGGCGAGGGTTGACTGCAAGAGCTGCGACCGTGCCTTTAAAGCGTCACAGCTGCAGTGCCTCAAATGTCGACGGATCCTGCAACGCGGCTCGGCTCTCCAGTGCACTGGACAGCAGCGGTCTGGAATCCACTGTAAATCGGTCCATCGGGCCACCACAGTGACCGCTTGACCACAGACAGCAGATGCCGGGGCGAACTGGCGACAGCGGAGTGTTGGGCATCACCACGCTAGAGGCATGAGCGCCGTCCGAGACCCGAATCCCCAGACCTGTTGGCGCGTGACCCTGACCGAAGAATGCGAAACCAGACCGCCAGCCGCGCACGCGGAATGGACGGGCGAACCGAGCCCAGCATAGCCCGCGCCGGCGACCTTCTTTGGGCGCAAGGAGCGCGCCTCTGGTTCAGAGTCATCGCAGCGCACGGAATCGGCCGTCGGCGGAGTGCTGAGCGTGCGCGGCCGCGCCCGGCGGCCTGATCGGATTTGCCGGCCGGCTGGAGCTGAGTGGGCAATACCGCGCCGGTGCCGGCCGCCGGCCGCCGCCGCCGCGCGCAACGGGCAACACGAGACAAATGACCCGCCGCCGGCCCGCGCGTCATTCGTGGGAGACAGGCCGCCGCCACTGAAGGCGGTCCGCCGCCGCAGCGACGCGCTGTGAGCCGAATCGGCGCAGCGCCGGGGAGATGGGCGCACGGCACTGGAGGTCATGCTCCTCCGCAGCGACGTGTCTCTCGGAAATGGGACAACTCCCGACCAAAAAAATGGGGACACTGGCCTTTTGCAAACGCGGTCACAAGCTCGGCCCCGGGACGGCGCAGTCCTCAGATGGTCCCGTAGCGGATGGCGGGGGGCAAGTGCGGCACTGCAGGCTATAAGTGGTCGTCACTGGGGCTCTCCGGCAGGTTAATTGACGACCACGTGGCCGTCTGACCGGTGGCGGCGCTGAGCTGTGTTCGCCGCCGACCCTCTGGGGAGACATGTTGACAGCTCTGGCGTCGCGATCCGCCGGCGGTGGTGACGGCGACGATGCGCGGCGTGCATGGCGAGCACCAGCGTTGCGTTGTGTGTCTCGCAAGGTGCAGACGGCGTCGGTGGCGTCAGCATCATGCCACATGCTGGTGGTACGTGGTGCGGGTAGCTGTGTTGGATGCTGCTGGCATTTGTGCCGGGCTATGCTTCGGCACCGCCGGAACCCCAGCTTAGCACTTGCGCACGGCGCTCGATCCTATCTGCCCTCAGGCTCACATCAAAGAGCTGTAGCCGAACGCCCTATCTGATGCCCACGCGAGCGATCGCGCCGCCGTTTCCGGGCCCCGTGCGGGACCGTGCCTGTGGCGGCCGCCTCGCCGGCTCAGTTCCCGGAGCCGGCGCCGGCGCGCGCGCGGGCGACCCGGCTTCGGACCCGGGTCCGGAGCCGGGCCGCCCACGGGCAGCCGAGCGCGCCGACCGGGCCGCTTGCCGGCTGGGCTGCGTCTCGCGGAGGGCTATTCTCGGCGGGCGGGCGCCGGATTGATGGAGTCGCGGCGACTCCGGCTCGGCGGCGAGGTCCGCCTCCGGCCGTCCATCGCGCCCACCGCGCGCTGAATGCAAGACTTGTCGACCTTTCAGTGGGAGCGCGCTCTTTCTCGCTGACCGAGGCGTGGGGTGCGCGCGCGCCTTTGTGGCGTGGGAGGTATTGTCGGCGACGAGCGCGTGTGTCGGCCGGAGTGACCTGCCGTCCCAGCCGTCCGGCGCCGTCCAGCCCGTCGTCGGGTGCCGGATGCCGCTATCAATTACCCTGTATCTTGGCGTCCAGTGGGTTGTGTTATTATGGAGAGAGGACAGTGGAGACGCGGTCCGTTGTGCTGTCGGTAATTACCTCGGCGCCGTGGTTGGTGTAATCCAAATGTTACGTTTGCTACGCAAGATGACCATGTGCTCTGACGCCGTGATGATGCGTAGCATTGTTAGACAGCCCCGTTTTCGTCCGTAAGGCAGTGCTCTCATTTTCATCCACTGGCTTTTCCCTGTTCAGCAATGACGAAGGCCCCTTTCCTCCCTCTCCGCCTTTTCTCTGTTTGGACCCGGATGGCCCCTCGTTTTATTTTATGTCCCTCCTGATCTGTCCACCTCCACGATAACGAGACACAACGGGCCGATGAAAATCGGCCGGCTAGAGATAACGGCGCGGCAGAAAAATAAACTGGGGAACAGAACGCAGAGCCCAGGCGGCGGGCGCACGGCGGGCTGTCCGCTCCGCAGGCGTCTGCTCCTAGGAGTGAATAGTCTCTGGTGCTCCTCCGCCGTTCCTTTCTGATTGGGGACGAGGGTGTCTGCGGAGCGGCTCCACCCGGCCGGCCGGGCCCGCGGTGAGCCCGCAGAGAGCCGTCGGTCGGCCGGTCGGCCGCGATCTAATGAGCTGGGCGTCGCAGAGATGGAGGGCATCGTGAACAAGAGTGATGTCGCTGCGGCCGCTGCATACTGAATACGGCCGCTGATTGTGCTGTTTGCTCGGAAAGAATCTGACGCGAGATCTCTCGCCAGGAGTTATCTTTTTCATGTGAAATGTGGTGCGATTGATTGGGTATTGAAGCATCGTTGGGCGCTGATGGAAAATGTAAATGTCACTTCTTACGTTTGCCAAGGTGGCTGATTTTGTATAGCAGCTTACTTATCAGGCTTGATATGTTGGCGTAATCGTGAGTCATCACATCTATTCATGTGGGAGAGGCGCTGACACATCTCGTTAGGGCAGAACGTGCAGGCCTGGGGAAGCTTTCATCTCCTCAGAGTGTCTTGCTCATTGTTTTTCCTCAGTATCACTACCAGTTTGGGACCCAAATATTCAAGAAGTCTCTGAAAAGCTTCCTGAACAGCAAGCGTCTCTGCGTTTTGGAAAAAGGTCGTTTTTGGTCCCGAGCGTATTTTAAGAAACTCTGGTGTGTACTTATGCGCAGGCGTGTTGCTCGTTTCCGGACTGTGCGCTAGTTACAAGACCGCAGGGTGACGGAGCTCGTCAGAGCGCTCCCTCGCTAGCCTTTGTTGTGTGAGCCGATTGTTTGGGCGCGGCGCGTGCGAGTGGTTTGTGTGGCCCTGCATACCTGCTCCGACGGATCAGCCGCGCCCGATTTATGCCCATATGTCTGCTCAGGTGTTTGTAACGAGCGCCAGCACCTGTAACGGCGATCGGTGGCGTTCGGGAAGCGCGGGCACGGTGCCTGCTCAATCGTACCAGCCTTGCTCGGCGTCGTTCACCAGCGCTGCCGATCGACTGTCCGAGACAGACAGACGAACGCATTTATCCTTTGAGAGCGGCTGCTGGATTCGTTAGTGCCAGAGCTGGCTCTGACGAAAAAGCTCCTCCGTCTGACGCGAGAGCCTTCCCTGTGTGGCTATGCTGCACCGCAAGCGGCCCAGTCTTCCGGAACGCCATACCCACGCAGGGGGTGCGTGATCGCCACTGGAAGATCGTGGCGCAAAGTTTCTAGTATTCGTTGCTGCTATTTTGGAGTTTTTGTGGGCTTTACATGCATTGTAAATGCATGAGCTACCATCCGTTTTGATCTTCTATACGTCAAAAGGCATAGCAAAATTGATTGTGTTCACTGCTGGGAAGGTGCCCCGGTGCTGTGCCGTTGGGCGTCAAATACCTCGTAAACATTAATTGGATGCACATTTACGTATATATATATATATATATATATATATATATATATATATATATACATATATATATACATATATATATATATATATATATATATATATATATATAACCAACCTCAAACCGTATTATCAAAATCAAATGACATCTGCCCACCACCAAGACGAAAAAGCCCTACGGGAAATCATCTCTCGACATGTTAAAGGTAAGAACGGCCACAAAATAGACATCTTCATTCATTATCGCATTACGAAAATCTTTAACATTCTTATGACAAACAGTCCAGACAAACCCGACGAACTAAATGCACCAATGCAGTGTATCAATTCAAATGCAACATTAAAGACTACAAACTTCGTTCCATACGCTTCACTGATGTGGTCACAACGACACTCTCACAAGGCCTGACAATGCACTTACTGACAGGGCATCTCTGAACCACATGCGACACGAACACGACAGGACGTTGACATGACAACAACTGACAGACAACACTGACATTTTACGGACGTGCAATGACAAAATACGCCTTCAGATTTGGGAAAGTAAAAGTCATCAACGAACTCCCTCCAGCGCTAAACAGACAAACACTTTCTTGTACAACACTTGAACCTTGAAGTATGTATGCTTCTGAATATGGATTGTTGAAGCCACTTTCCCCATTGGTTCACGCCAAGCGTGCTGTGATCTACCTCTTTATACGACGGCAGGCTGCTCTCGTCCAATTTAAGCGGGTCGTTTGTAAAGCCAGTGCCTGCCTCCTTGAAATCCTGAACAGCTGTACGCGACCATTAATTCTCCCGTTTGGTACGTGACCTGAGGCGTGAGATGGCGCGTGCTTCGCCGAGTGCATCGCCCACACAGCAAGTGATGAGGACCGTGCGTGCATCGCTGCAGGTGCGCGGCCCCGTGTCAGTTGATAGTGCTGTCGCTCGGACATTGCCAGCTCTACTTCGGCAGGCTGTCGAGAGCAGCCACAACCTCTCGACGGCTCCGGATGGGCCGGACCTTCAGGCAGCGCGACACGCGGACCCGCCGCCGTCCGCGGTCGACGACGGCCTCTGGCTGTCCAGTCTCCTCTCGTCGCCAGAGTGCCTTCTGCGACCCTTGCTTTGAATCGGCACGGATCGGCGTGCGCGCCGCCAGCTCGGTTTTGCCATCGCACTTGGACGGTACAAAACCTAGTTATTGAACCGGGCTGCCCCCGAGCACGGCCGTCGCTCAGCCGTGACCAGACCGCCTGGGGAGCGGACCGGCCGTCGCCGTCCGTCGCCAGTGTCTCCTCCCTCCGACTGGCGCCCGCCGCCGGACGCCGACTCCGCCTCCCCTGCCCGTCCGGTGGGGTTGGTGCGCGCTACCGCTCGCCTGTTGCTCGCAAATGAGCGCCGTGGTGACTGGGGCCGGGCGCCCGCTGCCTGACAGGGCCAATTTGCACCGGTCGGGCGCGCTGCACTCCCGACGATAATGGGCTGTGTTTAGCCACGGCGAGATCGCGGCTCCGGCACGGCGCCGGAAGATGGCGCCAGCGGCGCGAGACGCCGCCGCGTCCCGGGGGCCGCCGGCCGTCGCAGCGGCGCCCAAGCGAATGAGGCCGGCGCGTGCCTGGAGCAGCGGCTTCGCTGCGCGCTCGTGTCGGCTGATAGATCAGTGGTGTGCGTGGGACAGGTTGTCGGATCGACCTGTTGTCCCGGGCCGCGTGCTGGCTTCTGTTTTCGGTTGGACAGCACATTCGTCGGTTACCGTCTTGGCGGAATCATTCGATGCATCTCTTATTTTAGGTATGTAAATAGCTGACGCGCTCACAGTATTGGTTGTTGAAATGGTACATCATGTTTTTCTTTTTTTAAAGCCCATGCCATCTTTTCTCCACACTGAGTGGTTTAATTCCAAAGCAATCAAACGAATTATGGGTGGGAACCTGTTCGGCGCAAGCTTCAGGTTATTGGATTACCTCATCGTGGCGATTTGATGAGCAAGTTACGGCCTCCTCCAGTCCATGCCTGATCCACTGCGGGTATGTTAGTTTTGCCTCCCGTCGGGATGATTGTTTGGTCTACTTCTACTCCCTAAAAGTGGAGGCATATCGCGTGCGGCGAAATCGAGCCCATCATTTACCGTCAGCATTGTTCTCGCCGTCATAGCTTCGCACGCGGTCAGCAGACTCCCTGCCGCATGGCGCTGTCTACGGCTGTGCAGAGCGTCATTGCAAAAGGGCCGGTGTCTTATGCTCCTTCTGCGTCATGATTTGCTGGTCAGATGTAAACATTGTGCTGTTGCTTCGTGGTAGTACCAGAACTGTCTGTCCTTGGAAACGAGTGACCGTATATTGGCGTTACTTCCCCTTGCATGCTGTTGAGAGTTTGCCTGCTGTAGGATCACGTCCGGAAAGCCGCTAACGGACGGAACGCTGCTTTCAACTTGGTGGACTCAGTCGTGTTGTGGAAACCAGTCCATAATCTACGGCTGATTTGTGCCAGGCTCGCCGGTCGTGAATTACGCCGTCGCGTTGAACCGACAAAGCGTGCCGGCTGTAGCCCGTTCCCGGAATCAGCCAGTCTGTGACGCTGGCAAAGCCAGCCATGCCGTCCGGACGCCAGCGGCCTTGTGTTCAGCCCTCGATTTGGTCTTCACTGGCCACAAAGGCCGATGTCCTCTCACTGTCTGTGCGCGGCCGCGGGCTGCCAACGGTATGACGTAGTGGGCTGGAGCAGTCGCGCCGACAGCTGTGGCCAGCACGCTCCTCTCCGGTGCCACGAAGCCGGGCGGATCCTCCAGCCGTGCGGCTCTCCCCGCCTTCTGACGCAGCGTGCCCCGGGCAGCCTCCGCCTGCGTCGCCGGGCTGCCCACGGGACCCGCGCTGCGGCGCCGCTCTTCCGGCGGCCCGTGGCGCCATGCGCTCGTGTCCAACGGCGCCGAAGGCCGCCGCCGGATGGCGTCTTACGAGCGGCTCATCAGGGAGAGTGGCCGGTGGCAGGTGTGCCGCCGCTCGCGGCCTGCCACCGCTGCCAGGGGTCAGCTTGTTTAATCTCGCTATCGGGACGGGACTCCTTGGCGTAATGGCCTCGGGTCGACAGCCGCTGCAAAAAGGTGCCTTGCGTTGGACGGCGATGTTTTCCAGAATTGATCGGTCGGCTGGTGTGTGTTAACGCTTTTCGAGGGCGGGAAGTGTTGGGCGGCGGCGCTGGGTGGGCGCACGCGTTGTGCGTGCTCTTCTTTTCCGTGAAGTTGGTGCAGTCCATTAACGTTGTTTTGAGTTGTGTAAACCTGAAGTTTTGATAATAAGATCGGGGCACCTGCATGGAGCTCCAGGGCGCTGGCGAGCAAAATAGAGAATGAAAACTCTGCGACAAGCTAGACCTCACGTTTGTTGACGAGTGGGACAGGGTTTTCGGTTCTAGAAACCTCTATCAGAGGGATGGACTCCGTATCTCTGGGAAGGGTGCACCGTCCTGAGAAGGATTTGCCAGCGATTTTTTCAGGGCGGCTAGCTTCTGAGGATGGGAGGGTGAGGCTAGAAAACGTAGGTAATGCCGGTTCAAAATTTCTAAGCAGTGGGTCAAAAAGAAGTATAGGAAAACTTAAGTACTTCTATGGAAATACAAGAGGCATCAGCAAGAGGTTTGGCGAGCTCCGTGTGCATATGCTTGAAGAAAAATTAGGCCTGGTGGCTATCACTGAATCTTCAATCAGTGAGCAGCTTTTGGGAGGTAGGTTCCATGAATTTGAAGTATCTGGCTACTTCACTTTTCATAAAGAGACGAAAAAAGGAGGTGGGGCATTAGTATATGTAGGGTAGAATATCAGATGTGAAATTGCAGACAGCATGAAGCAAAGCGATAGTGTAGAATCCCTCTGGATATATTTGGTCGTGTCGAGGGGCACAAACTAGCGCTGAAACTTTCTATAGGCCTTCGAGTAGTTATCAAGATCCGAACATATCAATATATGAACAAATTGGTCGAGGTGTGAGTGCAAAATGTAGGGTCCTGGGAGATTTTACGTCCCAGGCTGAAGCATTGATTTTGTACATTTGTCGAATAGTCACAAAAATGTGTTTTCTTGTTTTGAAGACAATTTATTCGACAGGTGGTGTGCGAGCCCATTAAGGGAGATCGGGTTTTGGATATTGTAATGAATAATGAGGAGGGGTTGGTAGATACTTTGACAGTAGGTGATACACTTGGAAATAATGATCATAATATTTTAAGGTTTTTATTGCGTTTAAGTTATTCAGGTAAGGCTAATCATACTCCTATTCCAAGCTTTTCTTGGTGTAAACGTCAAGAATTCACAGCCTTTGTTGCTAGCTTCCAGTGGAAAGATATTGTAACTGGTCTCGCTGCGCATCAGATATGGGAAGTGCTTTAGGACATGTCAGAAGAAGGACAGAACAGATTTATTCACTGTAGGAAAATGCGAGAAAGTGGTTCAAGGAAGCCCGCATGGCTGACATAGACTATGCGCACTTTGATGGCGATGAAAAAGGAAGCACGCGAAAGGGAAATAGTGCAGGACACAGGAAGCATCCAGGCAGCGTAAAGGATTGCAACAAAAAACTGAGACAGGAGATCAGGGCAGCCAAAAGATTATCGGAAATACGGCTAGCAGATACTTGCTCCGGCGACGTTGAGAAATATTTTAGCTACCACAAATTCGATCTGGAACCTAATCCTCTGGAATCTAAGGAAATCCTCTGCTGGAACCTACGAGGACATTGTAAGTCATTGGTGGAGAACAGGAATGTTGTACATGCCCTTAGCGGGCGGTTTTCTTCAGCCTTTACTAGGGAGAGTATGTGTGACCCCCCGGGAAAAAGGCAACACCTTACAGAGGGCAGTCTTGTAGATCTGACTGTGATCGAGGATGAGAGATGGCTGGAAGGAGGTGAAGGTTAAAAAGTCGACCGGACCTGACCAAATGTATCGTGGAGAGTTGAATGGATGCGCTGGTATCTTAGTTTTATCCTTTTATGCTAAATATGTCAGTCTAACCTCACTAGTATGTACGATCTCAGATAAATTCATTAAGGCTAGCATTTAGACACACCTGGATGGGCATCAGTTGAGAAGTAGTAGTCAGCATGGTTTTCTTTCTGGTAGGTCCTATTTGACAAATCTTCTAGAGTTTATGGAGCATTTTACTCGTCAGACAGATAAAGCCAATAGTTGAGATGTTGTCCCTCTAGATTCTAGTAATGCGTTTGACAAGGTACCACACCATTGTCTGCTGTATCAGTTGAAATTGCATGACATGTGGGGAAAAATTATTGGCCGAGGAAGGGTTTGGCCACTAGGCAGAAAACGAAGAGTACTGCTTAATAGTGCAAGATCTCGATGGGAGCTAATAGAAGGTGAAGTTCTGCAGGAGTCGGTCTTAGGCTCTTCGCCCTGCTTTATTTTCGTTAATCATATTGAGATAGGATTCCAGAGTAAGGTAGTTAAATCTGCTGACGATCTTAAACTGTTGGGGTGTCGAAAAACACCGACCAGGTGAAAGCAAATTCAACTTGGCTTAAAGAAACTAGTGACCTGGGCTTCTCTTTGGTAGATATAACTCAATTATGATAAGTATAAGGTGATGTATTCGGGCAGGTTTGGCGACAAGGGCATTAACTTGGCAATGGGAGGCCGGAAGTTAGACCAGATCGAGGAAGAAAACGACTTAGGAGCTATAATTTCCAGGGCTGAAAAAACGATGCGGTGCCCTTTGAGCAAGCCACTTCGGATGCTGGGACTTAGTAACAGTAATGTCCGTTACAAAAGTAAGGATGTTGTCAACAATTTGTGCTTAACTTGTGTCAGGCCACACAAAGAGCACTGTGCACAGGTTTGGTCCCCATGCTTCAACAAATATATAGGAAGGCTAGAAAGAGGACAGTGAAAAGCCGCTAGGATGATGAATTTATTCATTTCTTACATGTCTCCGCCACACGGCCCAGACCCAGCTATCACCCGCCTGCCACCTCTGTCCGGTGATGTGACGTTTGAATTTATCCCCTGGAAGATGCCATCGGGCCGCGTTTCCTGTCCCCACTCAGATAAGAATGGCGCCGTCGCGGCTGGCACGGGCCGCGGACGTTCTAGATGATAAACGGAACCCTGGCCTGCGAACGTGACCGGCCTTCTTCATTGGCACGCTCATAATGCGAAAAATCTACATTCTGCGCAGGTTTGCTTGAGCGGATCCAACCTCCCGTGGAGCAAGTTCTCTGTTTGGCACTTCTTGTTGTGTTATAGCACGCTGAAATTGATGTTCGTGCTTCAACCAGCTGGTCTGAAAGCGTGTTCTACAAGAGATTCTTGAGCAGACTTGTGACGCGTGGTTTTCTGTCTCAGTATTCATGGTCATTCCAAGGAATGGTCATTGCATGAATGGCCCAATCGTCGCCAGCATGCCGTTCCGGCGCGCCAAGACAGTTCGCGCGCTCGCCAGACGCCGTGGCTACCTCGACCATACGGCGGGCGCCCCTCCCCTCCCACCCTCCCACCCGCCGCGACCGCCAGCGCCGCCCGGTGCGTGACGGGCGCGCGAGCCAGGCCAGCACGGGAGCGGTCGAGCCGGTGGCGGAGTCACGCGGCGCAGTCTGCGGGACAGGCGCCCGCCACCGGGGCGGTGAGCTTCCGGTCCGCGGAAGCTTCCCGCACCGCACGTCGCGGTCACGCTACGGTCGCGGTCACCCCAGGTCACATTCTGAGGCTGGGCACGTCACTGTCGGGCCATGCCACGGTCAGGCCACGTCATAGTTGATGTTATGGTCAAGTGACGTCACGGTCAGGCCACGTCATAGTTGATGTTACGGTCAAGTGACGTCACGGTCAGGCCACGTCATAGTTGATGTACGGTCAAGTGACGTCACGGTCAGGCCACGTCATAGTTGATGTTACGGTCAAGTGACGTCACGGTCAGGTGGCGCTGCCGGTTTCTGGCCGTTAAACGTGGCATTGCGATTTGGTAGCTTCGTGAGTTTCGGCATGGTGTCTAGCGCCGAAAATGTCGGCAATTGGGATGTACCGAATGGTCTTGCTGTCAGTACTGTGAAACACTACAGTGCTATCACAACTTGTAAATCAAGAGCATAAAAGCAATCCCCTGCAACAGCCTCCAGGAAGGCCCCCAGGCGGTGTATGCGAAGATCTGAAATAAGTTGTTAGGCTGCCCGCCATAGTTTTCCGCAGAGATGACGCTAAGTCTCTTCAACTAGTAATCGCTATATGTCTGCCGTTTGATGGCGCGCTGCGGCGTCAGCTGGCCCGGCCGTGTCGGACTTATGTTCAGCTGTTGGATGGATGTTAAGCTTTTCTCTGGAAAACTTTGTCGTCATCCAGCGAGCTTTTGAGCGTAAGCCGCCCTCAAAATAGGACTGCAGGGCTGCTGATTAAGGCTCCGTGGGAGCGGGCATTGACATCAGGGAGATATAAGTTAGTTCGTCAGTGCTCTCCAAACTTCAGTCCAGCTTTAGATAGTCTGCCTTAGGCTTCCACTGGGTATTTGGCCCGAATTTGTCTCGTTGAGGAGATTTCAAGTGGGCTTTTCCTGCGCTGTGACGTGTTTGCCGCACATGCTTCGGCGAACACCACCGGAACCCGTTTGTTAATGACACCAGCTGCAAACTTATACTCCTACTGTGTTTGGTGACGGAATGTCGGCGGTCGTAATTATGCAGGCATCGCCAAACCAGTCGTATAAATCACGAGTGAACGTGCCAGCCAATTTGGCAAAGTTCCTCTTGAAAGCCATTTAGCTCAGCCGCTGTCTCCTGAGCCTTGTGTTGCTTAAAGAATTTGTTTCAGAAACTCAAATATGTGGAATATTTAATAATAGTTAAATTTTGATTACGTTCTTCTCAGAACAGCCAGATCAAACGAGGGCATACCATGTCTGCATTCCATTACAAGCCTTGATCACCTCAACCTAGGCTATGAAGATCGCGCCCAGTACAAAATCCTACCTTTCAGCGACCTCCACCGAGCCTGAGACAGGCCTTACTCTTGACAGTTTTTGGGTAATGAAGCCCAAACTTGACTGCCGATATTCAAAGAATGATGCTGTGGTGTTCCCATTCCCCGTTGGTGCACTTCTGGTGCTGGGCAGTGTTCTTGCCAGGTGCGGTAGTACTCACCGTGGTGATTTTGTGACTTGACGTCATGCTTTTCTTTGTGCTGTGCCATAGCGATGGCATGTTGTGCGCTTTGTGCCGTGCCATAGCGATGGCATGTTGTGCGCTTTGTGCCGTGTAGGATCTCGTGTATGGTAGATGCTGTGACATCGCAGATCATTGGCAACGAGGATTGGGTCAGTCGGCAAGAACATGCGCGTGCGCTGCTTCGCACGCCGCTGTGTGCAAGGGATGTTTAGGTCTGTCATGAAGCTCCCCATGAGAACTGGGCGGAGGTGGCCGCTGAAGAATAACTGCATTACGCTGTTTTTGCCTTGGTGCGATTTGACAGTTAATGCCGCTCACACTGAATTTTCAAGGTATGCCAGCATGACTGGATATCCTTGCATCTTTCTGTTCGCCTTTTCACCCACTATTTTGTTTTCATTTGCTTACATATGCCCGTTTGTGCCGTTGTTTATTGCTCGCGGCGCATTGTTTCGCGGCAGCGTCGTTTATGCAGTAGTTGGCTCGGGAAATAGCTTAAGTTTTGCAGTTGCCTTCAGGACGCAAAAAGTTTAAAACTGGTTAATGAAAAACTGCAAGAACGTTCCATACTTAACATGCTCTGTCATCGTGCTTGGATCGGGTACCGGTTGGATGTCACAGATGCACAAGAGCTGCTACGCGCACTCGCATCGCCAAGCGCGCGTCTCTATGTTCACCTGCCAGTGATGGAGCCGCACTCGCGCCGGTGAATCAATGCCTGCCGCGTGCAGCCTGTAAGTTTCCGTGAGCCAGCACGGCGCGTCATGCTCCGACGGCGCCCGGCTGAGATTGCGGAGCGTGGCCGCCGGCGGGGAGCACTTCCGCCGCGCGCGCCGGCGACACCATTCAAGTGGCGGCAGGTATCACCGCCGGATGGCGGCCATTGTTCTAGGAAGGCCGGTAATTGGTTTGCGGCCGGTCCAGCCGGTCCTGTGTCGTTCCCATTACTGCGACGGCTCGATATGGGGCCTGACACCACGTCTGACGTTAGGTGCCAGTGGCCTGGGATGACCCTGGGGGGGGGGGGGGGGGGGGCGGCTCAGACGGTATTCGGTCAGATGGGACTCGCTCTTTCACGGCGCAGACACCACGTCAAAGCGCTGCACGGCGCCAGCTTGCTGGCTGGGGATAGTTTCGCAAGGCAATGATGCGGCCTAAGTATGGACCACTGCATGCTGTGCTGCAGGCTGTAGTTTTGAGGTCGGGATGCAGCAAAGGCGGGGAGTGGCGCATGCGTCCGAAACCGATGTGTTGCTGACGCGCTTTTCCAAACATGGCGCCCATACTTTACATGGAGCGACCATGGCATGACTGTAGCACATCAACACCAAATACTTCGAACAACTGCATTGATAACCAGCCCCCCCCCCTCCCCAAATGATTTCCTCCCACTGAAACTTACCATATGTTGCCTCTGGAAGCCTTGCAGCGGTGGCCTGTTTGCTCGGCGAATGGGTGGATGGTGGGGGCGGGGGAGAGGGGAGATGGCGCCGCTGTGGAGAGACTTGTGCCACCTGTGATCTCCTTTGGCGAGGCGGTGACCGCTCGCCGGCCGTGGGGGGGGGGGGAGGCGGGAGGGGGGGGGAGATGGCGCCACTGTGGAGAGACCTTTGCCGCCTGTGGTCTCCTCTGGCGAGGCGGTGACCGCCCGCCGGCCGTGGGGGGGAGGCGGGAGGGGGGGGGGAGATGGCGCCGCTGTGGAGAGACCTTTGCCGCCTGTGGTCTCCTCTGGCGAGGCGGTGACCGCCCGCCGGCCGTGGGGTTGGGGGGGGGGGGGAGATGGCGCCGCTGTGGAGAAACCTGCGCCGCCTGTGATCTCTGGCGAGGCGGTGACCGCCCGCCGGCTGGCTGGCACGCTGCCTGTGGGAGCACTGCAGACGCCGCTCCCAGACGCACGCGATGCTGGCGGCCGGCTCTGGGAATGGCTCTCCCGTCGCGTTGTCGGGCGTTGCCAGTGAGTTGTGTCCCATCAGCGGCGTCTTTCACCTTTTAGTGGCGTTTTTGGCGCGTTTGGTGGGTATCCCACAGACATGAACTACTTTGCGAACATACGTGAATTATTGCTTACGAGCGCGATTGGACTTTCGGCCGGAGTAACATTTGCGTCAGAGATTTAGCCGTACTGGAGATTTCAGCCCACGTGGCCTTTCGGTCTTTGCTCTTAATCAACGTTTAGCGACTCTAAGACGGCGCCCGGTTGAAGATCAAAGGGCGGAACGCTAAGTGATGCCTTCGGAGCGGAAGCAGCAGAGAAAAGGTCACGTGCTCACCACACCACTCAGCTGATCTGTAATGCAGTCTCGGCCACACACTGGCCCTGCCGACAGCGCTGGAAGTGCTGGAAGACAGGTCACGAACCTCCACCCGGTGGCCCCGAGCCGCACCCGGCGCGACAGTAAGTGGCCAATCAGCGCTGTCCCCTGGCCCGAGGGAGGCGTTCTGTCCAACCACGTGCTATGCGGTACGGCCCTGTGCTCGGACGTGCTGCCCCCTGGCTGGGCCGTGCCGCGGTTGACTGGGCTTGCCCGCGGCTGGTCCCGGGCAGGTCGGCGGCTGGTCCCGGGCAGGTCGGCGGCGGCCTCGGGGAGGTCGGCGGCTATCCCGGGCAGGTCGGCGGCTATCCCGGGCAGGTCGGTAGCGGCCCCGGGCAGGTCGGCGGCGGCCCCGGGCAGGTCTGCAGCTGGCCCCGGGCAGGTCGGCGGCTGGTCCCGGGCAGGTCGGCGGCTATCCCGGGCAGGTCGGCGGCGGCCCCGGGCAGGTCGGCGGCGGCCCCGGGCAGGTCTGCAGCTGGCCCCGGGCAGGTCTGCGGCGGCCCCGGGGCAGGTCCGCAGCTGAGGGCTGCTGATGTGCCCGCGGCTGTCGAGAGGAGCCCGCTCACACAGAGCACTCCGGAGCCAACGCGCGTTGTTTGTTCAGGGTCGAAGCATGACGCTAATGGGCTGGCCGCTTGACTAATTAGGGCCGGGCTCTGACTGACTGTGGCGCGCTCTGTTTACTCGCCGTGGCGGGCGCTGCGCTGTGAGTTGGGCCGACACACGCAGGCCTGTTGGCTTGAGTGATGGAGAGATGTTGTCAGCCGGCCGCTAGACAGGCCTGCTACAGGAGTTGGACGGACCATATGTCGGTGGTTGGCACGTTGACCCAGGTGCGTCGGTGGGCTGCCGTCTGATCGGGCCGAGGCTGGCGGCCGGGCTCTTGCTTCTGGGTTCGCAAGACGCATCGGTCACCGTTAGCGCCGACGCCGCCTCGCGGCGCGCTCGGCGGGTGGCGGCAGACGTTGGTGCAGTTAGATGCTATTAGACAGGATGGAACACAGCCATGTGTTGCCAGATGAAGTGAGACGTCGTCACGCATGGTTAGATTCGGCCAGATTTTCCAAAGCGCGCTTAAATAAAGCCAGAGAAACACACTTATCTACGGCCACAGCTGTGGTATGACACGTTCCACCCGTACGCTGTCAGCCACTGTCATGCAAGTTAGGAACGACTGGATATATACCGCACATTCAGTTAGACACGGTCAGATCTAGTCAGTCGCGACCAGACTGAGTGTGCGCTCGTGACTTGGTGCCGTTGGCCCGCCTCGTCTTCTCTCTCCGCCCGAGCCCCCGGCGCCCCGTGTGTGCCCGCCCTCGAGGTACGGCGGGCGCCGCTGGACGGCCGCCGGGCGTCGCTGGACGGCCGCCGAGCGCCGCTGGACGGCCGCCGAGCGCCACTGGACGGCCGCCGGGCGCCACTGGACGGCCGCCGGGCGCCGCTGGACGGCCGCCGGGCGCCGGCGCTGGCGCTGCACTGGCCCAGATTGCCGCCAATAAGTCCTCTCAGGGGACGGGGGCTGATCCGATCTGGCTCAGGCCGGCTTACGGAGGCGAAGGCCGCCCAATTAGATCGCTCCTGGAGATTGCCACAGAGCTGTGGTCGCCGTTCCACGCTGTGCCCGCTGCCTGTGTTCTGGTTTGAAGGCGCACGCAAGGTTTCCGTGGACCATCCATGTGAACCGACTTAAGACCCGTACGAGCTGAGTTGCATTTGGAGGCTATGAATACCGGCGGTTGAACAGTTACAAATGTAAGGTTACGTTGCTATTGCAATGAGGTTGTGCAATATTGCGGCAATATTTGTGTACCTTTATCGTGTTTAAAGACCATATCAAACACCGCACGATCTGCCCGTCCTGGCTCACGTCATAACCTTGTTTTTGATCACTGCTGGGTGTAGCCGGCATCTTCCCAGATAAACAGACCACTGCGGGTGTCTAATTCCGCTGGATGGTTGCCAGTTTTACTGACTGCTGCCGTAATGACTGCGTCATCTGATTTCATTAATCAACCCTAGCACAAACGTGGTCGGATACGTATGTGTCCGAACGTGATCCTGCCAGGAAAATTCAGTCTTGCGCCCCCGCGAACGCGTCATGAGAGTGCCGATGCAGCGGGCTGAACAAAGGCTTCATCCGATCCTATTTGCATGTCGAATGGGGTTGTCGAAATTGAGTTCATGTCCGCACTGCGGCGACAGCCACCTCGTCTAATGCGGTGTGGGATGTGCTGACGGCTAGTGCTGTCAAATATCCTAATGCTCGCTGTCTAGTGCCACGTGTGAGCTGCCTGCCACCAGCTGTCTGCCGTCCACCGTCCGCTGTCCGTTCGATACCGTGCGCTGTCTGGTCTCCGCTGGCTGTTGTGTAATGTCTGCTGGCTGTCGTCCGCGGTGTGTTGCATGGTGTCTGGCTGTGGTGGGCCTCCGCTGTCTGCTGTCTGCCGTGCGGTGTCTGGTCTCCGCTGGCTGTTGTGTAATGTCTGCTGGCTGTCGTCCGCGGTGTGTTGCATGGCGTCTGACTGTGGTGGGCCTCCGCTGTCTGCTGTCTGCCGTGCGGTGTCTGGTCTCCGCTGGCTGTTGTGTAATGTCTGCTGGCTGTCGTCCGCGGTGTGTTGCATGGTGTCTGACTGTGGTGGGCCTCCGCTGTCTGCTGTCTGCCGTGCGCTGTCTGGTCTCCGCTGGCTGTTGTGTAATGTATGCTGGCTGTGGTCCGCGGTGTGTTGCATGGTGTCTGGCTGCGGTAGGCCTCCGCTGTCTGCTGTCTGCCGTGTGGTGTCCTGTGCGCGACCCGTGGCACGCTGGCTGCTCTTCGCCGTCTGGTGTGGCGCATTTTCGCTTGCTGTTCATTACCTGCTGTGGCCTAAGTAGCTCACGGCGCCTGCTCTACGTCACGGACCGTCCTCCGTCTGCTGTGTCCCGGCTGCTGACTGCTGTGCACCGCGGGCCTTCCACTGTCTGCTGTACTCTGACTGCTGTCTGATGTCCCACCGCAGCCTGGCCGCTGTCTGCTGTGTCCCGGTTGCTGGCTGCTGTCCCGCCGCGGCCTGACCGCTGCTGTCTGCTGTGTTCCGACTGCTGGCTGATGTCCCACCGCAGCCTGACATCTGTCTGCTGTGTCCCGGTTGCTGGCTGCTGTCCCACCGCGGTCTAACCGCCGCTGTCTTCTGTGTCCCGACTGCTGGCTGATGTCCCGCCGCGGCCTGACCGCTGTCTGCTATGTCCCGGCTGCTGGCTGATGTCCCACCGCGGTCTGACCGCCGCTGTCTGCTGTGTCCCGGCTGCTGGCTGATGTCCCGCCGCGGCCTGACCGCTGACTGCCGTGTTCCGACTGCTGGCTGCTGTTCCGCCGCGGCCTGACCGCTGTCTGCTGTGTTCCGGCTGCTGGCTGCTGGCCCACCGCGGCCTGACCGCCGCTGTCTGCCGTGTCCCGACTGCTGGCTGCTGTCCCGCCGCGGCCTGACCGCTGTTGTCTGCTGTGTTCCGGATGCTGGCTGCTGTCCGCTGCGCGGCCATGAGCGGAACTAATCTGTCGTAACGGCGGCGGGCGCGCATACCAATCTGCCGGGCGGCCGCGGCCGCCACCGCTCCGCGTCGCTTAATTACCCAAAACGGGGCGCGGCTTCTACCGTGTTATTACCAGCTCGTCGTAGCGCGGGCGATTACTGGGTCAGTGCCCGGGGGAGGGGGAGAGGGGGGGGGGGGGGCGAGGGTGACATCCCGTCGTTCCAGACCGGCGGCCGGCGGGAGATGGCGATATGGCGCTGATGGGGCGGCGAGACGTTTGACTCGCTACGGGGGAAATGTGCCGACGCGTCGTACATTACGACAGCGAGCCATTCCGGACCGAGCCGGCCGCGGCCGGTACAAGATTTCATCAGGATAGGCGCCCGAGACACGTTTTTAATGGAGCCGGCCAGATCTTCCGCGCCGGTGCCCCGCCTGGATGCGTTTGCTAATGGATCCGTTGTCTTTCCCTCCGGGAGCGGGCTGAGTGGGCTCCGCCGGACGCCCGGCGGCGTCGTTTCAGCCGCGAACGGTCGTCGACGAATTACGGCCGCTGCTCTGTAGGGGAATTTAATTCCGTGCCGCTGCCTGCGCAGTGGCCCTCCGTCACTTGATCAAATGTGCCGGCCGGCGTGCTTCCCCGCCAGTTACGGCGCTTTGGTACCGCCGCGCCGGGTACAACGTTTTGGTACCGCCGCGCCGGTTACGACGGTTTGATACCGCCGCGCCGGTTGCGACGGTTTGATACCGCCGCCCAGTTACGACGGTTTGATACCGCCGCGCCGGTTACGACGGTTTTTGGTCGACGCAGCTGTTCCGAGTCGCTCGTTCACCGCTCAGCTTCAAAACAGATATCACTCCATCACGGTATTCCCGGCGATGGGCACTTTTGGAGCAGCCGGGCTGGCTCGGGCGCATGGAATGACAGGCATCGATGGGTGCACGGCGAGCGCCGCGAAACTGGCGCTGCATGCTGATGCATGCCAAACCGTGGTCACCTGGAAGCGTCGTTTTAGGGGAGATTGAGCTTCGCGTGCTACTGCGCGGGCCGTGGGTGGCTCAGTGTCGGGCTGACTCTTCGCCATCACCGAGACGACCCCGAAAGGTCGCCGCGCTCGAAGCCCGCGGGACGACCGGCCCACATGCCGGCGGCGAATTGACTGATCGACCTCTGGAATGGTGTGGCGGGTGTCGGCAGCGGACGTCACCACCTCAGGCAGACCGGGTCCGGGTCGGAAGATGGCGCCGCGCTCTGCATAAGGCCCGGGGAGGTGTGTCGCCGACCCGGCTTGAGACGGGACGCGGAGCGCCGATCGCCCATGCATTTGATATTCTCCGGGCTTCTGGAGAATCCCACCGACGCGCCGGCTGCGTCACGCCGCCGCGAGGCCCTTCTGCTGGTGCTGCCACGTCGCCGCGGGGCTCTGCCGCCTCCGCTCGTCGCCCACCGGCACCTCCGGCCGGCGCCGCCGTCCGGTCCGCACCTCTCCCCCCCTCCCGCCTGTAACGCCCGGCCGGGGCGTCGGGACCGGCGCTCGGCGCCCGCCGGCCGCTCGCCGTCCGGAGACGCGGTACAGCCGGCCGTAAATCACGCGTATTGAGCCGGCAGCGGCGGACGCCCCGGGAGGCGGCCGCCGCACGTCCGTGTCACCGCCGGCCGGCGGTCCACCGTCGCAGCGGGAGGCAGCCGCCGTCCGCGCGTGGCCCGCGCGCGGCTCCAGGCTGCGGTGCTGGCGCCGGCGGTCCGCTGTGCGGGGCTCGGAGGCGCCCGCGCTCGGGCTCAAGTCGACGGCGCCGGGGAACGCGCAGCAACTAGCGCATGGTGTCGCGAGTGCGGGCTCTCAGATCATTGCGGTTTGAGCGCACACAGATGCACTCTGAGCGAAACGCGAATAGCTGGCGCTGTTCCACACGGATTTCAGTTGTATGCTTACCTGTCATGGGCATCCGGCCCTCAGCATATGTTTCAAGCAGTCGCCTGACCAATGCTGTCTGGTCGTATATTTTTCAACTCAGGGTCCCTTCCAGCCTGATTCTGTTCCGTCAGTGGATTGCATCTGGTCGAGTTCGGTTTGTTTACCTTGTGTGTTATAAGGAGCGGGCCGCTGTCAACACCGGCCTGAATGGATTTCTCTGGCAGCACGTCGAAAGGGTGCTCGGTTTGTTGGAAATTCGTGCTGGCGGGTCCGCGTATTGGGTGGCGAGTGGACGGAAGCTAGAAGGAAGGCCGCACAGCGATATAGCAGAAGAAGCAAGGACTGCCGGTGCACTTCTGCCAGCTCTGACTGTCGACGCACACCCGCTTCATCACCAACAGTGAAGAGGGAGAGCGAGAAGGAGAGGCTGTCTGCAGAAGCCCCGGGGCTTGGCAAGCTCCCAGTGCCCCTGAGCGCTAAAATTGACATTGTCGACTTGGGGCGGTGGCTTAAGTTCTCTCAGACTTAAAAAAAAAAACACATTAAACTCGGCTTTCGGAAAATGGGTCGTCCTTGTGAAGCTCAAAGCCGCCGGGTGCCTCGCGGCAGTGCTGCAGCCGATTACTTTGCAAACCGTCGACGGTGGGCGTGCAGATTTAATCAGCGCGTCTACTGTCGTCCATCCCCCCTCCCCACAGCCCCCCCCCCCCCCAGCCATCCATCTCTCCCTCACTCCGCCGTCGCTCCCGGGCACTGCGGCCACGGTCACTGCCCCCTCCTCCCGGAAATGCGCCGCAGGCCATTTCTGCCGAGCGGCTTTTCTCGCAACCCAGCGCCGCACCGGTACGGCGTAAGCCGGTCTGGAGAGGCCGGGGCTCGCCGGGAGCGCGGCTGAGGTTAGCCGACGGTCGACTCTGACCGGTGACGGAAGTTCTCTCGAGCGGCCGCCGGGAGCGGCGCTGAGACTAGCCGACGGTGGCCTCTGACCGGTGACGGAAGTTCTCTCGAGCGGCCGCCGGGAGCGCGGCTGAGACTAGCCGACGGTGGCCTCTGACCGGTGACGGAAGTTCTCTCGAGCGGCCGCCGGGAGCGGCGCTCGAGGGCGGTGTCGGCCCGGCTTCTCGGATGACATCGACCGGAGGTGAGCCGCCGGCTCAGGGACTCAGCACGTGGGCTGAGGTGCCGCCGCCGCCGCCGCCCCGCTGCCGCTGCCGCTGCCGCTGCCGCTGCCGCTGCCGCTGCCGCTGCCGCTGCCGCTGCCGCTGCTGCTGCTGCTGCCGCCGCACGCTGCCGCTGCCGCTGCTGCTGCGTTCTGGACGCGTCGAGGCGTAGCGACGCTGTATGCAGCTTCGCTGCAGATCTTCGCACGATGCTCCAGGGTCCCGGGAATTTTGGGTGAAGCCGAACGAGTAATTGTTTCACGCTTTGAGCCAATCAATTGAATCAGAACGCCCTGGGTGTTCTGGGAAGGAGGTAAAAGATGCCTTAATCTACGTGGAAAAATAACCTTAGACAGCGCAGAAAATATCCGCCGTCTAGCTTTGACGGACACCCTTGCATTGCCCCCGTATAGAGGTACATACTAGCAGCTGTCTGTTCTTTCTTCATGTGACCATCGAGCAATCGTAGTGCATTCAATTGAAGGCTTTGCCCGATGCCCACTGACGCTTATTGCTGACTATTGCACGTGGTCTACACTCATTTGCCATGCGCCTCATCGAATGCAGAGGGTTGGAAGCAAATGTAACACATTGCGATCAGCTGGCGAGCCGTCTTGTGGGCTTGCAAGCTTACAACTTTTACCCAACCCCTGCTTTAGACGCGATGCAGACGCTTCCAAGCCCTTTTGGTCGAGGACTAGGTCTGGCCCTTGCCAGTCGCCGACATCATATCCTGTCGCATACGCGCCGAAAACTCTGCCGTCGCTGAGTATCGATCCCGCAGTTCGGCGTGGCCGATTGCTCCGGCGGGCCGTTCCCGGGGGTAATGCGGGCCAGTTATCGGCTCTATAGACGGGCCGCCGTCCGCAGATTGCGGCCGCGCGTCGGCGCGCCCGCCGGCCGAGGTAGTCTCCCCGCCGGCGCGAGCGTCGCTGACTCTCCGTCGGTGCCGATGGCTCCGATGATGGCGGATTCCGAGCGCATCGGACTCGCTCAGCCGGGATGAGTGGGGCGGCGACATGGTGGCCGCACGAGGATTTCGACACAGATCACGGCGGCTGGGCGTCGGTGGCGTTCCGGCGGCCGCCTGTCGGGCGAGTCGCAACGCCACCCGCGCCGCCGTGCCGGCAGCCGTGCGGAGGGGACGCGTACACGGCGGCGGGTGCTGACGCGCCGCCGGGCTAGTCGTCGTGGTCGCCGCGGCAGGTCGTCATCGGCAGAGCCGGCCGCCTCTGCGCTGGCAGCGCACGGCGTCGTCACGGCCACGGGGCCGGTTGGGTGGCGGCGTGGCCGCGTTCAGAGACGCGGCACGTGCGGGCTAGCGTCCCGGTGGCGCCGACTGCCGGCAGTCCTTGGCCGGGAGGACGCGCGGGGGCCGCCGGGACAACGACGCCGGCGCCGACGCCAGAGCTGCAGCACACTTAGCAAATTGGCTGCCGTTAGTTGGCGTTTTTTAGGCTGCTCCGCCGTGCCGGCGATTCAAAGTCAACAGCGCTGTTTTTGCGGCGCACGCTCATTTCGCCGGCTACCGGCAGATGCATCAGCGAAGGAGAGGCAGCAGGCGGGCGGAGCGGGTATCGAGGCCGATGTGGGCGGCCGTTGACGGCTGTGGAGCACGCGCCGAGTGGCGCACCGCCGCTGCCAGGCAGCGCCGTCGCCACCAGACTTCCGCGGCGGTTACCTCTGCCGCGCCGTAAATAATGCACCGCTGCACCTGACGTCAACACCGCTTTACGGCCCGGGCCGCGGACGGAAGCGCTACCGCGCCCGCAGGCACGGCTTTACTGAGCCTGGCCGCTCAACGGCGCTCCCACAGCGCCGGCAGGCGTCGCCCCCACAGCTCCCACAGGCGTCATTGATGCAGTCGCCCCCACAGCGCCCACAGGCGTCTGTGGTGCAGTCGCTCCCACAGCGCCCACGAGCGTCAGTGATGCAGTCGCTCCCACAGCGTCCACAGGCGTCAGTGATGCAGTCGCTCCCACAGCGCCCAAAGGCGTCAGTGATGTAGTCGACAGAGCGGCAGCGCTAGGCGATAACCGGCACCGAAAACCGCGGCATTTAAAGGATCTACGAAGGTACTCTTTTGAATGATACATGTAGAAAGTTGCGACATGCTCTGCCTGTTGTTGTCGCGTCTTAAGCCAGGCCAGGACTTCAGTCTTTCAGTTGTCAAAATTCTACAAAGTTTTGGCAGTGACATGGGCCCTATGGAAGTCAATTACCGTCTGGTGGTGCGTTTATCACGGAGCATTTCTGTACATAGCTTGATGGTCGAAAACATGGCCATGAGGTCGGCTATTTTCAGGTATTTGCAAGTTGTCATAGTTGAAATAACAGTGTTTTGAAAATCCTCTGTCATTTCAAGACAAATGAGATTAAACGGTTTGGTGCAAACATCTCGTTCACGACCCCAGCAGTTTGCTGCTTAGGTGGATGATCGTAAGACGGTGTTGGCCACTGGGAATCTTTTACCGCGTCTTGCAGCAAACTTATTACTGCCATTTGAGAGTCACGCACATTCTGTTACCGTTAACAGCTGCTGCCCGCCCGGACATGAACGTGCGGGTTAGTCTCCGTCTCTCCGTCTGGCGTGTCCGGCAAACCCGATCTTCACATGTCACCCGACACATCACACGTCACCCGAGACAGGTGACCGCCTGACTGCTCGGGCCACGTGTCTGTAAGCCGACTCGACCTTGGCTGGCATGCAGACGGCTTTGTTTTGGGAGCGGGGCATCTGTTGCCCTCCCGCCGAACCTATAGATCAATATTTACGAGGTTATTTTGCCTGGCCGCTCAGGAGTTCGTCCCTGTCTCATTTGACTAATGCGCGACCGCGTGCAGTAAGTGGCGGCGAGGAGCGGTGGCGATGTTAACTTCGCCCCATCGGCTAGCTTCGCAGCCTGGTCCCGACAGGCTCGGCTGGAAAGGGGGATGCAGTTCTAATGGGCCCGCCAGCGATCGCGCAACCACAGCCCATCGCCGGTCTACCCAGCGGCGGCGGCGTTGCGCTGCGCCGCTTATTTGCGCTCACTCGCCCGGCGATGGACGGCATCCTTTGGCACCACATCATATTCCGAATTCCTGCCGCGGGGGACCGTTCATCAGTTCTGACCGGAATGCGTGCGATCTAATGGCGGCGTGGCCGGCGTCGGCGGGGCGTGCTCCCTCCCCGGGGGACGGCCTGTCGCCGCTGGCAATATCAGCTGTTTGCGCTGCTCGCTCTGGGTCGGTGGTCTGGGGGGGGGGGGGGGCGTGTCGCAGGTCACCCCAGGACGGCGGAGCCGCTTCGTAATTCGGTCATTCTAGAAGAAAACAAGTGTTGGCGCTGGAGTACCGGGTATCGAGGGAGACACAGCCTCTGCCAGGGTAGGCTTAATTACTGCCAGGCCAGACGTAATCGTTACCAAGGGAGTTCTAGCAGCCAGAAGTGGTGTACGTACCTAATTGCATGAATGTTTTACGTGAACTTGGCTGCATAGCCATCGGTACAGGGTATGTTGGACATTATTGGACGGAACATGCCCATGAAACATTCGAAGAACATGTATGTACAGCTTTTCTACAAATACATGCATAACATAATCCTAATGCGCGGGCGAAAAAAGTTCGCTGTCACACGAGTTTTGTCATCCCTTTTTCTAGGCATGCCCAGATCAATATGATGTACCCAAAATTTACTGACGCATGCAGTCAGATCGCCATATTTCGGAAATCGCTTCGCTGAAATGGTTTGGCCCTACCACAGCCGCTTTTCTCGCTGTATTCTTCCTGTCTTCCTGTAACAGATAAGATTCGGACAAGCTCCAAATATACAGAACAAGTAAAATATCGTCACTTGTGTACTCTTGGCTTCCGCCGTGACGCTATCAAATAAAACACTGCCACAACGAAAGTGCGACCTCGTTCTGGCCTCGCACTGGGCCCGTGTTAAGGTTGGAACTTTGCACGTTTATTACAGCGCGGAGGACAAACTCTGGAGGAAAATAAACATATCAGATAATTCAGGAGCTGCGACAAGCAAATACTGCGACAAGCATATACTGCGACAAGCGAAGAGGTACTGCGACAAGCATATACTGTAACAAGAGCTGCGACAAGCGTATACTGCGACAAGCAAAGAGCAGTCAACAGCAGTGATGTGCCGACGTCCTTGTACAGGCGCCTGCTCTCGCGGCCAGCTGTCCGTATTCAGGCGCCTGCTCTCACGGCCAGCTCCACCGCGTGTGCGGCGCCAACTCGCAACAGAGCACACCGCGGGGCGCGCGCCTTCCGTCAGTGCGCCCAGAGCCTGGGCTCGGTGCCCGCACTGTGTTCCCTGACGGCGCATGATGCGCCACCGCCCCGAGGCACCGGTGGACATGGTCAAGGCGTGGTTACCCAAGGAGTACACCAGGGACGAGGGGTCGTGCAGGTTATCCAAGGAGCCCGCCAGGGACTAAGGGTCGTGCAAGCGCGTCCCGACCAGGGGCTCGACATTCGCACAAACCTATGTCAGCGACCGGCAGTTACGGTCCGGAGGCCGAAGCAGCCAGCCGGCCTTGCCGCGTGCGTCTGCCAGCTGTTACGGTCCGGGTGTCGAAGCAGCCAGCCGGCCCCGCCGCGTGCGTCTGCCGGCTGTCACGCTCGCCGTCGTACAGGACCGGCTGCTACATCTGCTTCGGGCGCGGCAGTATACTTCCCAACTTTGAATATGCCTGCTAAGAGGAGAGTTGCCGAACAGAACTTGGCGTGTAAACAACGCATAAAACGTGCGAATTCCATGTCATGACGTAAGTAACATTAACATAAACTTGCTTGCATTTGGGAGACTCAGCGAACAGTTGTTACAGTTGTAAGGGTCAAACATTTTTACGATGCCATACACTTTGATATGTACCCGTATCGAACTATAGCTGTAAAAAACTCGTGCACCGCGCAGATTTGGCCCTCTTTTGGGTTTCTTTAGAAATTGTCATCGAGAAAACTTCGTACGCTGTGTGCCGATTTAAAATAACAAGTGTTCTATCAAGAATGCCAGTCATCACTTTTCGTTCCCATCTCACATCCTGTGATGTGGAATGCTGATCCCGTGGTGAAGATATCGCAAGACATCGCATTTCTAAACAAACCAGAATGTGAAAAACTGATTCAGCTGGCAGCACCTGAATAATGCCAACTTTATGCCGTTAGTGGTAACTCAGGGTCTGTTTCAGCAAAGTTAGTTAACATTCAGATATTCACAGTCATGCTGTCAATGTTTCAGGCTATAGCCCAGGCTTACAGCAAAAATCCTTTAAGCGCCACTGCAGAATCAACGCTTTTGCTCCAAATACGAGCCCTGTCGACGTTACTCACAACACAGAACAACTTTTACGAAGATGTACGCTCTCGCAATCGATACAATTCTCAAAACTAAGGTGCTGCATTTCCTTCTAAGGATAGGTGTGAAAGCCGTGCATTGGCCAGTGTGTCTTCGTAATTCGAACTTCATTGATCATGGAGCTGACTGTGAGCCAGGGTGATATTTATAGCTCATTCGACCCTGCTCCGGCACGTTTAGCTTCAGAATCACGGAAACGCTAATTTAATAACACCATCAATTTTGAGGTGGAAGAGGTTTAACCCTATTTAAAGTTCCGCCACGGACGAATTATGTGCTATGTTCAGATCATGGCTTCTCCCTGAGACGCCTTGTCATGCTATGGTGCCACGCTTGTGATGGTGACAGACCGCCCTCATTTCTTACGGTTGTTTTCTTAAGGGCTGTGGACACAGACAGTTTCGGAACCCAGTGTTGTTTGGCACAACTAACGGGTATCTTTCATGCCCGACTGACGGGTAATTGTCATGTGGCGCTGACGGGTAGCTGTCATGTGGCGCTGACGGGTAGCTGTCATGTGGCGCTGACGGGTAACTGTCATGTGGCGCTGACGGGTAACTGTCATGTGGCGCTGACGGGTAACTGCCATCGTGTTCTTGTTGTTGGGACTTCGGATTGCGCTAAGAGCTTGGTCGTCGCCTGCTGGTTTGGTGGGCCATTATTGGCGGTCTGGTGTGGTTCTTCAACCAGTGCCACGGTCAGTCCAGTGAATAGCGAGTCGTTTTTCATGGATGCTTATCAGATGACTGAGGATGTCAACCCTGTAGCTGATAAGGGCCCGAATGTCAGGGCCTCAATTGTTGAACGGATACGGGGTGCGACCATTTTTACCCGCGATAGCAAGCATGTCATCCGGATTTGTTCGAAATCGATGTGAGTTTTGCACCTGTCATGGCCATGCTTTGCATATTTGGATGATTCCTCTCGTGCATGTATATATATATATATATATATATATATATATGCATATATATATATATATATATATATATATATATATATGCATTGTGTTTAGGGCTCCTGCGCGCCCATGCCATCTGTTATGTTTTCTCTGCGGGCATCGCGGTCACTATTTCAGCCCGCGTGATGCTCGGGTGCCTGCCGTGTCCCGCAGCATCCGCCTCCCGCTTCGGGGCGTGTCTCGCCAGACCACGCCCTGCGCGCGCTCCGTGCCGGCAGACGGGGCGTGGTTCCGCTCGTGACCCCTGTATCACGCGCCGGTTAATTTGAAACGCCCCCGGGCACCGCCGCTGGGGCGGGGGAGGGGGAGGGGAGAGGCGGCGGGGCGCGCCCTGCTCGCGTGACCAGGTCCCGTAGGACATTCCGGGCCTTATTTAATCTGCTGCGCATCCCGGGCGCACGCGAGCGGTCCGGCGGGCGGGCGTGCCTGGTACGGCGGCACGCCACCCGCGTCCGACCCCGCCCTGTCCCTCTGGGACGGCCGCCCGTCAGGCCGCGTCGCCGAGCGCGTCGCGACCGACACGGCGCGCGCTGGCCAGTGTCGGCTGACGGCTGTGAGCTGCTCGGCCGGCGGCGCGCTGGACGCCCCGGTCGGCCCCGGCCGCTGGTCTGCGCCGCTCGACGGCGGGGGTGGCAGCGCCGCTCGCAGGAGGCCAGGCGTGGTCTGGCGATGCCGCGCCGTCTGGCGGCACCAGAGGCGGCGGGAGGAGCCGGCCCGGAGCCGCTGCCGACAGCTGGCTCGTCGGCGGTTACGTCCGCGGTGGTGGCCGGACCGGGCACTACCCCACCGCCCTCACGGCCTCAGGCTGCGGCCTGACCCGGCGCTGGGGGCGTGGCAGCGGGCGAGGCAGGTGTCGGTTAGCCACACCCCCTCAACACGCTCCATCTGACCTATAGGTCACCGTCAAGCGTCCGGACCCGTGGCGATGGCCAGTCTGGGGAGAGAATCCCTCCCCACCACGGACGGCCTGTGTCCGTTCCGTCGGCCCGCTGTTGCCGTGCTTGCCTGCCGTGCGGGCCAGCGCTCGTCCGTGTTGGTCTGCACACGGCCGTGCGCGCCCAGCCTGCTGACACGTTAGCGACCTGATGCGGCCACGTCCGCGTCAGCCGCCCGCTCTGGGTCAGCTGTCGGCCTGTAATGACCGGCTTATTAACTTGCGATTCACTGGTGGCCGCCGGTCAGCTGAGGTGCGGTCCGCTAACGATGCTCTTCTGCTGACATTCGCCGCCGACATTCTGTATGGTGACATTCGCCGCTGACATTCTGTGTGCTGACATTCTGGGCTGCAGGCTGCGCCGCCATTTGGCCGCGATTGCGTATGTGATCGCTCGGATGTGCTGTGCTGTGACTGTTTTTGCTCGGTTGGCATTTGGCGCATGCTCGCTGTCACATCAGTAACCTCGGCAGGCTGAATATTTCATACCATCGCAAAGACCAGTGCTTTTTAACGTACCGTGAAAAGTGTGTGGCGAGTGGCGCAGCTTCGTTCCGTCACAGAACCACTGTGTTTTATAACACAATCACCTTTTTCGGTCCAACCCGACATTGATTGCAGTTGGGGTCGTTTGTTGAGGGATATTCCCCCCCCCCCCTCACCATTTGCAGCCATCGACTACCTATCCTACTAAACGCCGCATGAAGTACATTTGACGCTTATTTTCGGCATTTGAGAGGCCCATTGATGCATTTACGGATAATTCGATTCGCTCTAATCTATTTTGGACCTAGTGTGCAGATGGGGTAGTGGTTATGCGACGCGTTGGGGAAACCAGAGGTTCGTGGTTCGTTTTTCCGTGGTCTTTCTACCAGAGTGAGAGGCAAGCGACGCTTAATAGCCTTGGCAATGGGGTGTGGCGCCAAACACCAATGACGACAGAGTTCCGCACCGGTGCTGCCAAACCATCCGCACCAGTGCTGCCAAACCACACCTTGCGTTTCTGCAAAGGTAAGGCGCGTTTTTTGAGCAGCTTAACAAAATCTACGCTTATCCATCATCTTGCAATGGTATGCACATGGTTGTCCGGTGCTCGCTGCTTTTGCCAGTTGAAATGCTCTTTTCTGCCCCTGCGTACTTGACATTTTACGACATGCTCCGTTTCGAGGTGGATTTAACCCGGCACTTCAATGCTTAAACAAGCCATCAAGTCTGGCCATTTTTGCCAGTCGCGTGGGGCGGGCTGGTGATTTATTCAGGCCGATGTTACGCCCCATGCGTGGTCACGCCAGCCTGTGCCTCTCTGTTATGTATGGACAGAAGGAGCTCTACTCGGCCATCATCAGACGAGAGAATTAATGCGCAAATTATGCAGGAGGCGCCGATGAATAAGCCAGCCGGCGTGGGCGAGCTGCCGCCGGTGTGGAGGGGCTGCTCCTGCAGACGGAGCCATGCGCGTCGGATCGGGCCGATTGCCTGCCGACTCGGACCGATCGCGCTCGCGGACGACTCGAATGGACCGCGAGATCGGGAGTCGTCCCCGCCGCGCGGGGGGCGTCCGGCCTGGCGACAGAGCCACGTGCGCCGGATCGGGCCGATTGCCCGCCGACTCGGACCGATCGTGCCCGCGGACGACTCGGATGGACCGTGAGATCGAGAGTCGTCCCCTCTGCGGGGGGGGGGGGGGCGTCCGGCCGCCCGCCAGCCCGTCCCGGCAGGTGTTGCGATGGCGGGTCCGGCCAGTTGGGCTGCCCTCGGAGACGCCAGCTGGCAGCGCACCAGCGCGTCATCCGCTTAGCACAAATGTGATTGGTTGCACCTTAGCGTATGTTAATAGCAGTGTCATTTTCTCGCAAAGCTGTTCGTCTCCCAGGTTAACGTGGCGCTTTGTTCAGCATGCTCAGGTACTGACAAAGTAGGCTTCTTTACAGGTCGCATGGCTCGCCGTTTTTCATTAATTTTCGCACTTACTGCTGAAAGAGCGGCTATTTCGAGTGTGACGGAGATCCCCTGTTCTTTGAACGCGGGCTTGCCGCCTTGCGCTGAACCGCACTGGCCCTGTTGCAGGCGAAGCTGGAGACAAAGGCCCTGAAGGCCAAGCGTCCGGGCTTCACCGACGAAAGATACACGGAGACGTCGTACTGGTTCGAGAACGGTAAGTGCGGGCCCAAGTTATGCCGCTCCTCCGATGCTGAGTCGCGAGATGTCTGGGTGCGCTCCAGGAACGCTTCACACAAGTTTCTGACATTTGGAAATGGCACCGTGTGCAGATTTTGCCGTTCGGAAGGTGAAACTTCGTCGAAACGACTTCCGACATTTCTATGCCGCGGGCAACTTTAGATTTAGACTCCCAGAATGGCTATCTCAGACATGAATGCACGCGCGGTGCTCCGGCGCCTGGAGTCTCTGTGCGCTGTTGTATTTAGTCGGCAGCAGTGAGACCGTGTTGGCTTGACGGGCCAGCTGATTGCTTTTTACAATATTCTCACACTTGACGGCGGCCTGCCTTCATCTGTTCAGCCATGCATGTTCAATTTAGGCGGCAGCGAAATTGGCTCGGCCTGCACCTCTGCGACGGCGCGCGATGAGCTTCCGGTGCTTAAAAAATAGCACCGAGCGGATGACTAAAGAACCGATTATGTGCACGTGGAAATGGCCGCTAGTCGATATAAAGCTGAATAGTGTCAAAGCTCTAAATAGGCTTGGAAAATCGGTCTTCTGCACATACAGAACGGCACACCATCCTTTTTTGAGGTCTTTTTTCCACACAAGTTTGGTTTGTTTTAGGTCGTCCATATCGGGTCTTCTGATGCGCAAGTTATC
The DNA here is from genome assembly GCF_011947565.3 of Pollicipes pollicipes. Classification (NCBI taxonomy): domain Eukaryota; kingdom Metazoa; phylum Arthropoda; class Thecostraca; order Pollicipedomorpha; family Pollicipedidae; genus Pollicipes; species Pollicipes pollicipes. The sequence continues at coordinate 100,185 of NW_023596380.1, read as the reverse complement.
ACTTGGAATATCGGTTCAGTGTAAACGTGAAGGGCGGTTGCTTATTGTGGCTAGACTTACATGTTTTCGAGGCCATTTGTGGAGATTGGCGTCAGGAATATACCGTTAGTATGTTTGCTTTTTTTTGCCAAATGGTGAAGCTTCCAACGTTGCAATTGTAGCTCAAATGCCGTCTTTTCTTCGCATGCTAATACAACCATGTTTGTACCACATTACCATTCAGCATGACATACGTGTTGTATAATTCTATATTTTTGTTATCACCATTTCTGCCAATTCATGTATGACACGGACCTTCTCTTGTGTGAACCTGACCGTAGATGCTGCTCAATTACCACTATCGCCCGTTCATTTCTTAACACTGACATTTTCTTAGATGAACAAGGAAGGAAGTCAGCTTTACGATCCTCGAAATTATCCCCCTTTGTCATTTGGCTGCGAATAGATGCCAAGTCGTAAAGATTGCGCCTGTGTTATTGCCTGCGAACGCCACCGTGACCTCGGAGGGGAGGGGAGGGGGGTGGGCAACGGGAGGTGGCTCCCGATCTGGGCGGCAGGGTCTGCCACAGTGGGCCGAACGAGGCCGCGGGCCGGGGGGGGGGGGGGCATGTGACCTCCTCCCCTGCCTTACACAGAGGGCACGGACTGGAGAGGGGAATTGGCGCAATAATAGGGCGCTCTTGAACTGCTGCTGGCTAGGCCTTGGTTAGGTCGCCCGTGCTAAGGGCGTACGTGAGGTATGCAAAGCATCGCGCGTTCATTGCTTCATGTACTTACTGTTTGCCGCTTCGTAGTCAGACGGGATTGAGTGATGTCGTCTCAACCAGGTAAGCTGGTTGACATTGATTTGATACTTGGTTTGCAGTTGACATTTTTTGTATGACATCACGAGGCGTCTGAATGACTGCGATGGCAAGGAAGAAGGCTGCGGCAGTAATAATTATTCAGCTCTTGTTCTCATAGATGGTGTTATTATTTACACTTGTACCACTTGTGTAAACAATAGCAGCATTGCCGGGGACAATGGCCTGAATAATTGTCTATCTGTGCGAACACCTCGTCCCGGACATTCCGCAGGAGCAGAAAGCTGCAGCTCGGTGTCTGGCGATATTTCGGTTGTTTTGTTCCAAGCTGAAAGGATGTGTCGTGTGTTTCTCCTGGAATTGGTCTTAATATGACATGAAGTGTGTTAAGTCGCTATCTTGGGCGCTTGAAAGGCCTGGTGCACGGGCGACGTCCGAGCGCGGTGCTGCGGCGTTCCGAACCGTCACCTAATCGCTGGCGTGCCGTGGCTTCTGCAAAGGGTTTGATCTGCGTAAAAGCGCGGGTGCGTTTGATGTTTGTGCTCTGTGGCTCGGAGCGGCCCGCCAGAGCGTCCACAGGAGCCGGCTGGCCGGTGATTTCGCCGCTGCACCTCCTTGGCCAGGGCCTGAGACGAGCTCGCGCAGCGCCGTTACGCTGCCGGCGCGATGACGTCCGGCTTACAGACTCTGCGGTGGACGTCACAGAGGCTGCCGAGGTTTGGAAGGCCTCTGTGTGCCGGCTCGCAGCGGCTCGGGTGCGCAGGACGCAGGCTTGGTCTCTCTGTCCGTCTTTCATCTGGCAGTGAGCTACAGCCGGTTGCTCGTAGCGTGAACTCCGTGTCCGAACGTGACCAGGCGGCTATTCCCATCACCCTGGAGTCGACCTGGACGGACGCTGGCTGGAGGAGGAGGCGCAGGTGGGCATGTGCTGAAATCGCGGGAAGAATTCAAGAGCTGCCGTCATGCGCCCCGCTGGCGCCGTCCTTGCTGAACAAAGATCATGGAATTGCGCGTTTTGAACAACAGCACGTCCCGACGAACAACCCTGGTACGGCGCCAAGAACCACCTACCCGGTTGATCCTTGCGCTCGATTGCCATACGCCTCAACGGCGCGTGACGAGACGGCCGTAGCGTCTCCCGCTCCGCTGGCGGCGGCCGTGCCCTGACGGCAGCCGCCATCTGTATGCATGCTCGCCGCTTAATAGCCGTTCACGTCGTCTGCCGGTGCCGGTTTAGTGGCGCGCCTGGGGAAGGGGGGGGGGGGGGGGTGGCGAGTGCGACGTCTGATATCAGCAGGCTGGGCCTCGATGCTGTCCCCCCCCCCCCCCTACTCTTCCGGCACGCTCGTCTTGGTTTGCCCTGATGGCGGCGCAAGAAGGCGAGGTACGAGGATGTTAGAGAAGTTACGGTGGCCGGCAGTGACGTCGTGTTTCGCACATTTGACGCCATTGTTGGCGGATGTCTGACGTCAGTGCTGGCGGGTGTCTAATGCGGGCACGTGACGTCGATTGTCAGATGTATATGACATTTTGTGCTGCCTCTCGACCTCGTTCAGCTCCCGACATTGACATTTCAGATAAATTCATATTGTTGCAGTTCTGTAGAACTACATCTGTGCTGATCTCATGCAAATGCACGTGTGCCCGTTCCGGGTCGGTTGCCAGAGTACTTTCCTGAAAGCGACTGCTCGCGGCTAAATCGCCCCGATTTCTCCACAGCGAGGCTGATTGCATTCAGTTCGCAGCCCGGCCCGCTTCCCGTTTTCATATTCCTACCACCGAGCTGCAGGCGGCAGGGTGACCCCGCAGTCAGCTGGATGCAAGTCACCGCACGTGCCCGTCTCGCCCCGAGCACAGACTCCGCCCGCTGTCTGGTGTCGGGCGCGTCCGTACGTGCCGCACCCGTCCGCCGCGGCGCGCCGGAGCACGTGTTGCGTGCGGGGCGGCGCGGGCTGGCGCACGCAGGTCTGGCGCGCCGCCGGCGCCGGCCGCTGACGCTAATTAGGGCCGACCGCCGGCACGGGCTCCTGCTCGGCCGGTGGTGCGCTCGGCAAGACCGGATCGGTGGGAATCTCCGGCGAGGCGGAGGTCGCTGCTGACCGGTCATGTTACCGAGCGCTAATGGGCAGGGAGGGGCCCATTGGGGCGGGGGGCGCAGACTGTGCGGAGAGACGAGAAGTGGGGGCAGCAGGCGGCGCGGGCGGTGGCGCCGCGGGCTGGGGCTCGTGTAGGGACCTCCCGCAGCTCGCGGAGGGAACTCTCGCCGCACGGGGAGCAGTGACGGCGGAGATGCGTGTCTCAGAGAGGCATTGGGTGAACTACTTGGAGGTCCCAAATGTGAAATTCCTTTTCGTGCTAAAGAGGGTGTCCCTCCTTCGAGGCATAGTTGAAAAGCATACTCTGGTGAAAACTCAGGACCATTTAATGTGATAATAGCACTGGGTAGTGGCACTGCAGCACTACTAAAATATCATAAGGATATATTTAAGTCATCTTCGAGTCCAAACTACGCTGTCAACGCCTTGTAACAGCCTACGCTTCTTCCTTCCGTGAAAGCCCCAGAGTGTATATAGCTCGAGTACGCGACATCTGCAGTTGTCGCGACCGCGGTACATGATAGCTGCCGTCGTCATGACGACGGTAGAATCTCCTGAGGGCCGTTGTCAGTTGTAACGGGTAAGAGGGACCACTTTTGGAGCTGTTTTCAACCGCTTATTGCGGGCCTGTCGGCTTAAAAATGACACCTCTTCCGGAATAAGACACGTGTGTCATGACAGCATGACAGCAATAACGTGACAGTGCGTCCATCGACTCCAATTGTTCGCGTAACATAATAGCCCACCTTGAAATTTGTCATCAACTTTGATTAGGACGTTATATAACGGCGCGTTATGGACGTTATATAACTGCGCAGCCGAACCGCCCAAAAGGCCCAATTTCTTTTCCCGCCGTAACGGTCCTGTAATTTTGACGCCCCCTTTCTTTCCTGCGCTGCGATGTTGTGTCACTGCTTGGTTTCGCGGTCCGTTGCAATCACACTTGTCGCTGTTTTCGCTGCGATCCCTCTGTGTTTTCTTCGTTGTATTGTGCGCTCCTAGGTTTTGACAGCTTCTGACTTTCTCAGTACTCTTGTCGGATGCATTTTCCGCCGTGCCAGCACGGAAAGGCTTTCTGGTATCTCCACCTGAAAATTATGTCGGATCTTCCCCTCGCCATGCGTACATGGCGCGGACGGTGGGCATGAATTGCGTTTGCCAATGCGTTTTTTAATTCACCCTATTGCCTTGAAACCAGAGCGGCAAACAACAGCTTACGAACCGCTGGCTCATCGTGTCATTAAACGTGGCCGCGACTGCATCGGAGTCCCCGATGCAGCGCGCCCAGCTAGCGCCCGACCAGCCCGCCAGCGCCGGTAATGGCCTCACGTTCCTCCGAAATCGCCGGCCGGCGTGCGTCATCAGCGCGTGCCGGGCCAATGGATGGGATGGCGCCCACGGCGCGGGCGGCGCTGGCGGTCCTGAGGCCGTCGCTGCGGGCGCTCATGATAATTTGTTCTGCGACGCCGGCCGCCTGTTCAGAGGCGGGTCCGGTGGCGCTCTGCGCTGGCGGTCGGTTGGCGTGCTGAGCGATGCCAGGTACCGATGAGCTCGTGAGCGCGTCCACAGCTGTTTCACAAACGCTGAATTTGTTTCCGGACTGCTGCGGCTGGCGCTGCTGGGGCAGATGTGGTTCTTCTGCATCGAGTTGGGGTTTGAGTATCGCTGGCGCAAGTACGACAGCGATCCTTACACTCCTCTCAAGTGCTCGAACACCGTGGGTCGTTCCTCAGACACCTCACTGCAAGTGAATCGGTCGCCTTTCCCGACATGGAGCCGAGGGTCGCGCGGCGGCCCCGTGCGACGGAGCCTCGTGAGTGGGAGCTGATTGGCCCGGCTGGTGGACGCCGAGGGTCGCGCGGCAGCCCCGTGCGACGGAGCCTCGTGAGTGGGAGCTGATCGGGCGGCTCGGTCACAGCGCCGTCGGAAGCTGGCGTCGGGGTGAGAAGCCGGCGCCACGCGCGAGTTCACGGGGTTCGCCGTTCGCCTGGTGAGCCAGCCGGCGCGGCGGCGAAAGGACGCGACTCGCCGCAGATGGTGCTTGAACTAAGCCCGTGAATCATGGGGACGCAGGCCGGTGGGGACTCACGAGCGGTGTGCCTTCATCCGCAAGGTGGTGAGACTGGTGTCATTTGGTGCGAAACGTGGTTGTAAACGCTGCGCGTACATGGTTGGCTGGTTGAGTTTGCAGGACAGAAAGCAGTTGCCTTGGGGGTTTTCTCGCTTCAAGGCAGACTTTCGTCCAACAGCAGTCTGAATCAACATAATTCGTTGACGAAATTCTTCTGAAGTGATGACATACTCGGAAGATATTTGACCGATTGCAAAACACCATCGTAACGTGCTTCGCGCTGGAGTGCTCTGCCTTCCGGCAGAGTACTGAAACGCCCGCCATGTTTTAAGTTTGCTCAAATCACCAAAGTGGTTTACATTTACCCGTTTGGAAGGATTCGTGGCCATCCATGTGGTGGCAGTGAAGTATGAACGAACGGGAGTGCCTACCACCGCCTTCGAACCAAGCCAGTGTGCTCCATTTGTGGTTTGCGGTGATATCCTCGAACTCCAGTTACGGCCCATTTGGGACTGCAGAAAGTATTTGTACGGTGGCTGCAATGAATAAATCGCCACTTATCCAGGTGGCGTATAGTCGTCTCATGTTTTAGCGAATAACCCAGTCAAACGACCTGTGTGTGGTGTCAGCCTAAAGAGACACAGGTGGGCTGAAGTCAGACTAAAGAGACACAGGTGGGCTGAAGTCAGACTAAAGAGACACAGGTGGGCTGAAGTCAGACTAAAGAGACACAGGTGGGCTGAAGTCAGACTAAAGAGACACAGGTGGGCTGAAGTCAGACTAAAGACACAGGTGGGCTGAAGTCATACTAAAGAGACACAGGTGGGCTGAAGTCAGACTAAAGAGACACAGGTGGGCTGAAGTCAGACTAAAGAGACACAGGTGGGCTGAAGTCAGACTAAAGAGACACAGGTGGGCTGAAGTCAGGCAGCGCGTGAGCTCGGCATGTGTCGGCCATCTCACGCTGGGTGCGATATTCATATCTCGTGCCACGCAACCTATGGATGGCAAGAGGTGTAGTTTCCTATCCATCTGGTGGCGCCAGTTCTCCCCTCAACTTGGGATCAAGCCCCCCCCCCCTCCCCCAACTTTGAGAAGAAAGTGAGCCTTATACGGGGTGAAATGCGTTTGTTGACGTGTTTTCAGTGTCTCCGCCGTGTTAACACCCCCTCAGTTAGAGACTTGCGAAGCGTCTCGAGAGACTTGCGAGAGAGAGGGACTTGCGAAGCGTTGCGAAGTCTGAGCGAAGCGTACGCCGGACCTGGCTGACGCCTGCTGGGTCACCCCCGATCAAAGTCTGCCTTATGCCGGTCTGACGACAACTACGGTCGACCTCTGCTACTGGGTCTGTAACAAATGTGTTCGTGAAATGTGTCGCGGTACTCGATAAGCGACTTGAAAGATGGAATCTGTTTCATACCGCCAGTAATAAAATAATGTAAAAGTTTGTAGCAAAATATAAAAAACGTAATGCAAAGAAATTGCTCTCGATGCCACTACTTCAGATGGTGCCGGTTAATGAAAACTCACGAGCAATCTTTCTCTTTTTTCCCTTCTCTCTCTGATCACTTTTCAGACGGTAGGATAGGATATGAGTAAAAAAGGAAGCGCTTGTGTGGTGTGTGAGTTGGGTGCAGGTGAGAGAAGAAGAAGAGGGTGAGGACGATCGCGGGAGAGTCGAGCGGATAATCTAACCAAAGGTGGAATGTGGATGCAGGTTTTTCTCGGGCCCCTTTTGTCTCGCAGAGGTGCATCGCAAATACAGGTAACTAAATATCCTGCCGAAGAGGCAGGCTTACATGAAAAAGTAGGTTTACATGAAAGGTAAGCCTGAGGTGCAGCCTTTCCATTAGACATCGCTAATGGAATCTCAGGCTTCACTCGTAATCCCCTGCTCAGCTCAAGTTTTGTTCTGTGAAGCTGGAAATGGAGAAGAGATTTTGTTCTAGAAGCAGTAGAAGTCGGTGCAGACCAGGTCGGTTGAGCCGTCTGTAGTCACAAACTGTCGTCACAGAATGCTCCGCTGATCGAACTTGATGCATACAAGTCTTTGCTCTAGTTTTTTGTAATTAATTTGTGCCGCATGTTATTAAACAAGAGCTCATATTGTAGGAACAGGTCCTTCAATCAGCCGCATAAATGCCCTGCAAAGCGCGGGCTCGCCTACAGGTGCACACGTTACGGATGTGCCCCGCATCGCGGGCTGGGACTGGTCAGATCAGGGGGAGAGTATGAGGCTTTCAAAGGTGTCCTTTTTACAGCGCCTGGCTTGAATATTCACAGGGTCTGTTTCGTGTGGATCTCGCAGCCGTGCCAGGACGTCGCCCCGCCCAGCTGCTTTCTACAGCTGTACCCTGCATTTTCACGCGAGACCAAGGCGAGCGCGGCGTCCGCTTGTGAACGGCTGGCGTGCTGTGAAAGTTTTCCGGGACATCCTGGCTGAAAACTTCGCCCGGTTCTCAGTGGCAGCTCCGCCAAGGTGTCCCCACGCCGGGCCGAACTCGGCGACGCTGAACTGTCCAGCGCCAATCTGCGGCAGCCGTGGGCGGGTGACGAGCGGCGGCGACGCGTCCCTCCGGCCCGCGACTGCGCCGCGTGACGCAGCGCTCTGACCACAGACGCCGGTCCGTTCGCCTGTGTAGGAGCCGGCTGGCGTGGCTGTTACCCGGGCCATCGGCTGCCGGCCTGAGCCACAGACCCGGCTCGTTCGCCTGTGTAGGAGCCGGCTGGCGTGGCTGTTACCCGGGCCATCGGCTGCCGGCCCGGGCCACAGACCCGGCTCGTTCGCCTGTTTGGGAGCCGGCTGGCGTGGCTGTTACCCGGCCATCGGCTGCCGGCCCGGGCCACAGACCCGGCTCGTTCGCCTGTTTGGGAGCCGGCTGGCGTGGCTGTTACCCGAGCCACAGACCCCGGTCCGTTCGCCTGTGGAGGAGCCGGCTGGCGTGCCTGTTACCCGGACCGTCGGCTGCCGGCCCGGGCGACTGTTTGTTGATGCAGGCCCGGCAGTCAGCCCGCCTCTCTCGGCCTCGTTTGATCGCGCTGAACATTGCGCTGCAGTCGGCCGGCGCCGCGCTGATGCGAGTGATGCGCCTGCCAAACAGGCTGGCCAACCTACAGTCCGTTGCGTGTGGTATTTTGACGTTATTGTGTGAGAGTGGTGGTGTATTATGAGTTTGACGTTATTATGGGGTGGCATACTGCTATAAAAGCAGTTCGCCACCCGCCCCATGTTTATAACAACTTAGAGCAGAAGTGACACGGTGCTAATTTGTGGATTAATGACGTAACCCACACGTTTTGCGTGTTGCGGATTGTACTAATTCGTCGCTGGAAGTTGCCTTTAAGTGACGGCCAATCTTCTGAAGCCGGAGCCAAGGACGGCGTTTTCCCGGGACCTTTGAGAGCCCTATCCTGGGCCCTCTTGAAGAACCTCCATGGCGAGTGCAAGCGAGGACCTTGGTCAGTTTCTTTCCGGACCTTGCCACCGAACCGCCGTGGCTGACAGCACTTAACAAAAGACAGACCTTCGCGCTCTGCTGAGGACGTCCCCCGCCCCCGGCCGGCGTGGGCCACGCCGACGGGTGCCACTCCCTCCCGGTTAGCCTGGTGCGGGGTTTGTTGCAGCTCTCGAGCCAACGAAACACGCCGCGGCCAGCCCAGGTGTAGCCAAGTGGAACCTGTCGGGTCGAAGAAGAAGTTGCGCCCATAGGTGGACTTGCGTGCATGCTTAGGCGCCGTTCTGGGGGCTTTTGCGCCCATTGTGTGTCCCGCATCCCACATGAAGCCCCAAACCACACTAAAACCTCAGGCAATGCAAAAGCAGACCCTCTTTCAAGCATGCCCGTACCTCTACTGGCTGTATGAGGCTGCTGGCCCGGTTGCTGAGCTGGCGCGGCGCTGGCGGCGAGACTGGCGCGGCGTCTCTGTCCGCGGACTGGCGCGGCGCGTGCGGCGAGACTGGCGCAGGTACTCCCTCCTGTGGCGGAGGGGTGCCGTCCGTGCCATTATGTTCCTTTGGTCCTGTTCGTTGCACATTGTTAGTCCAAAACCATGCGAAGATAGTTGAGAACGGTCAGCCGTGCCGAAGGCCATTTTTCGTGCTGCGTAACGAGCGTGTGTTTTAATCGTCGTTGAGTGCGGGGTTTTCATGCGAACATGAACTGATCGGCGTCTTTTTTCGTCAGAGATAGCCCACAAAGCCTTAAGACTAGCCCGTTTTCATAAATCCGTCTCGAGGCAGCCTTATGGACGGGGCTGGTTGTGGGTCCAGTTCGGGATGGGCGTCCGCAACCTTTGCAGGTTTCCGCTCGACCCCTCCTAACTTTTAAGGCGAAACGTGTCCAATCCTGGGAGCGAATTCACTTTCGGAGCCGTCTCAACTCCGTAGCCGCCGCAGCAGTCGGCTGGCTCGACGACACTCCTGTGGTGGGAGCGAGCGCACCGTGACCGCTGCCGCTGCCCCCAGGTCTGCGGAAGGTGTACCCGTACTACTTCACCTTCACCACGTTCACGAAGGGCCGCTGGGTGGGCGAGAAGATCCTGGACGTGTTCGCCCGCGAGTTCCGCGCCCACCCCGCCGAGGAATACGTGAGTATCTGGCATTGACGGGCTTCGGCTGCCTCTAGCCCAGTGGCGGCCCTCAGCCGTGCTCAGCGGGCCGTGTTGCCTCCAAGTTCTGGCTGAATAGGGTCATTTTGGCGGTGTGCTGAAGCTCTTTGGGGACGCGGGCTTGATGCTGCTCGCCGCCTTGATGTCAGCGCAGGTGTAAAACCTTTGAGGCTCGGGGACTTCCCGGAATCCTTTGGGGCCCCTCAACCATTTTGGAGTGGTGTCTTTTGGCGGAGTTGTTTGGTGTAGGTTGGGAGATCTTTTGCTCACTTCTCTCACGGGATCTCGCCTTTTGCGGCAGAAAGGATGGACGACGCCACAGGGCGGGTCGTGATTGCCTCTGCACTGGTCCATTGTTCCGAATGGGTGGATGGATCCCTGGAGGATCAAGCACTTGTGCATCTGCCGGCGCTTTTTAAAGACGAGCGTGTAATAAAATCCTGTTTTGGCAACCTTGCCATATTACCGCAACAAGAGAATGGCCAAGGACAAGACAACGAGGGAAACTCGAGCGATTGCCTGATTAAGAGCAGACATTGCCTGCGTTTCATCGAGTTTTCCGATGCCTGTCACTCGAACAGATATTATTAACTGGAAGGCTCGTTAA
>NW_023596380.1:0-85000 GCF_011947565.3 Pollicipes pollicipes | reverse complement strand
TTTTCCAAGGAGAGCAAACCAAACTGGGGTTTCCTTTCGCCAACCTTGTCGAGAAGAATTCTTTGGAGTTTGTCCAGTTTTTCAAAAGGGTCTCTTAGTTATATGCAATAGAGACGAACATCCCTTGATCTAGTGGGGACCTCTGGTCTTTCCAGTCGGGGCCTCCTCATGGGCTGGTGGGTCTTGCTGCTTTCCCTAGGCCTCGTAGGTGCCTGAGGTAGCCTCCTCCGAGTCATGTGAGGCCTCGCTAATTAAAAGGGCCTGCTTTTGGCCATCCATGGTCTCATGCGGCCAGGTATTGTCCGCGGCCTGTCCAAAGGGCGCCCCTTTTGACTTGATGTAGCATTTTCTCCCGGTCATCCGGGGCTTCTTGTCGGTATGGTGGGGCGTCCCGAAATTTCAAGGGGGACAGATAGATGTGCTTCCCTCCCGAATGGCGAATGGCAAGCGGTGCCTGGTGTGTTTCAAGGCCGTTTGCCTTAACTGGCGAGACGCAGTGCCGGCAGTTCATGCCAGCCAGCAGTGGTGAGTTTCATAAAGCAAAACTAGCAACATATTGTTTTTTTTTATTGCATGATTAAAGAAGATGAGACGTCGACAGGTACAACTTGTCTCTCTCAGATTTTCAGCACGATTACAGGCTTCTCGTGTATAGACAGAGTCGGCGAAAGTAACTAGTTAAGAAACTAGTTCGTGGCTCGGACGGCCATGCCATACAAACTAAACACGGTGGAAGTTGTAGCTCTTCAGTTATGAAACTGCCCAAAGTTGGCAGCTTCATAAACCGACCACCGAAGTTGGCGAAACCACGTTAGTTGGCGAGGTTCAGCTTGCATTTATGCCGTCTGACAACCATCTCCACGTCAGAAATGAGTTGAACGCATCTTTTTCCAAGTGCAAAATAAATCCTGAAGCTAGATTAAAATCTGAGGTGGGTTTCTGCCCAAGCAGCCACCCGCGTGTCCCTAACCAGATGCCTCCTCTGAGGGCCCCAAGCTCACTACAGGACGAGCGGAATGAAGACGTGCGAGGCGGCAAACTTATAGATTCTTGAAGTGCATGGCGACATAAGCATGGGTATCGGTGGCAGAGGCGAAGATTGCGACACTGCACAATGTGAAACAGTGGAGGATAGGCCCTGGCACCAGCAAAGCTATTTTTCCATGATAGGGTGCACAGCGTCGACCAGCGCCTGATTTGCGTTAATTTACGACCAGGGTTCGGGGTCTCGCCTGTGAAGCCCCGGCACGAGCGGACCCCGCGGCTGCCGCGTCGGGTCGGTTGACCCATGCCTCTCGCGTGACCCAGGCGCGCCCCGGGCGGTTCGGCCGCACCCGGCGCCGGCCGGCTGTGACATACCGGCCACATATTGGCGCCGTGCGGCCGCGGCCACTCAATTGGACCTATCAGCGCGCAGACAATATTGACCGGGCCTCTCCAGCGCGCCGGCCGGTAAACTGCAATATGAGGTGACGGGGCGGCGTCGCCCTGTCCGCTGAGCACACCGACCGCCCGCGTTTATGAACTGCACGCCAACAGTCCACCGCGGCGGCGCGATTAAGGCGCGTTTGTTTAGCGGAGAGCTGGGCGCCATCGGTCGCGCTGCCCTTCCCCCGCCCCCTGTCCTCTCCTGGTGTTGGATAAGCGGCCAGTGCGCGCCGTATAAGGGAACTTGGAAAAGCACGGACCCCCGCAACAGGTGGACTAGTGTGCGCATACCACGCATGCGCCGCAGCTCTCGTTGTCGCGCCAGTCCGTGCAGTGCATCGTGGAAAGGATAGGCGGCGTTGAATAAACGGAAGTGAATGGGTGGCGAGCACAGGTGTGTCGGGCACCATGCGTGCAGCTACGGACGGTCAAGGTCGAGTGCACGCATGCGCATCGCTTGGGCTAATGTGGGCAAGAGCGCTGGCGTCCAGCAATAATTAGGGGACTCCAGTGGGCTGGTGGTCCAGCAAATAGGCATTATGTAAGACTCACAATCTGGGTCAAGCGGGCATACGGGGTCGTTGCGCTGGCCAGGTGCCGTGTTTATGCACATAACCTTCACTTAGCCTTGAAGATTTATTTTGCGGAGGCATGTTTTGATCACCGTGCCCTCATCGCACACTCGCTCATTTCGTAGCGAAGCAAGCTGGATAATAAGCTTACTTTCATTCCAGTGGTGACTACACACGCTAAACTCGTCATCAGACGCACCACACTGGTTAGTTTACTTTCGTTTTGCGCCTGTCTTACTATCTGCTATGTCTGGCTGGGACCCTGTTTAGTAGGCGCACAGAGACCCGATCAACTCCCTGGAAGATATGCGGTCTCGGATGTCAGGTGGAAATGGGGGATGGGGTGTAGATGAGGTCTTAATCTGTTGATTCACACAGGCGTGAGCGGAAATGTGGGATATTTGGTCAGTAGAGATCTAAACTGCGCCGTACTAGCCAGTATATTGTGAGTCATCCAAAGTTGCGGGCGCCAGGTGTGCACAATGCACGGTGCCGGCCACCACACCGCATGCAGCAGCTTGGCGTCCGTTGTGCACCGTTTGCCTTTGGTAGATGCGTGCATTTAGATGTTGTTGCCGGTGGGTTTCCCCTGCCATACTGATGTGTCGACAGAAAGTGAAAAAGAAATTAATCTATTGTGTGGTAACTTGGTTGCCATGTTGGTATTATGAGTCCGAGCTTGTATTGCTGGCCGCTATCGACTTGTTACGTGCCAGCAGGTACTGGCTAAACGACCCCAGCATGAACAAATCGACAGTGTTTGCTTGATAACGTCGTTCAACCATTACCTCGAGAGAGATATTGAATGTCGGTAACTGTCGGTATAAGAACCGTGAAATTACAATACCGAAAGACTAGGCGCTCAAAGCCCTTCCTGCTGATATCATATTGCTATTTTTAAGGCGTGCAGTAGCACGATTTGGGGCTCTCTATCCCAGCCCCACGGGGACTTCGCCGTATACACTGATGACACACTGCTGCTGCTACATCGCGGACGCCAACACCAGCCGAGCCTGTCAGGCTGCTGGCCACGACGGCCGCTTCAGTTGGCGCCGGCGGCCGTGTCGTCGGCCCGGCCGCTCGTGGCGCGGCGCGGCCCGCCTGCGGACGCCGCTCGGCGGCCGGCGTGGGCTCTGGCCGGACGCACCGCCGCCGGCGGCCTGGCACGGCCGTGTCGCCGTTCGTCGAATCCGTCCCACCGCCAACTGATCTGACGCCAATTCTGCGATTGGAATCATACGGCGGCCGGGCGGCAGGAATTGAATTCTCCCGCCGGCGACCGGCCTGTAAGCCGGACGCCCCACGTAGAGGTCACTGGGGGCGCGACACTGCTCTCCCGGGCCGCCGGATGCTCGCGAAGCGAGCGCCCAGCGCGGTATGCTGCGCCGCAGTGCCGCCAGGACAGTCGCCGGGACGATAGACTGTACCTTAGTACCACTCAGGCAGCCGCCGGGACGCTGGATTGTATCGCGGTTCTGCTCGGGTAGGCGCCGGGACGGCAGGTTGTACCGCAGTACCGGTTGGGCAGCCGCCGGGACGGTGGATTGTATCGCGGTACTGCTCGGGTAGGCGCCGGGACGGCAGGTTGTACCGCAGTACCGGTTGGGCAGCCGCCGGGACGGTGGACTGTACCGCAGTACCGCTCGGGCAGCCGCCGGGACGGTGGATTGTACGCAGTACCGCTTGGGCAGTCGCCGGGACGGTGGATTGTACCGCAGTACCGCCGGGCAGCGCCGGACGGTGGACTGTACGCAGTACCGCTCGGGCAGCCGCCGGGACTGGATTGTACCGCAGTACCGGGGCACCGCTAACGGTGGATTGTACCGCAGTACCGCTCGGGCAGCCGCTGGGACGGTGGACTGTACCGCAGTACCAGGCACCTGCTGATGCGCCGCGGTGTGTGTGTGGTGGTCTGGTTCGTGGTATGATAAACGGGCCACGGCCCTTTTGGACGCCAAGGACATCAAATGACTGTGAACGAGTAAGTGTGACGAAGAGTTGTGCACTTTTGCGTCGATATTTTGCGGTTTTTGTTTGGATTTGGAGACACCCCTGTGTATGTCGTAGATGTTTCTGAACGTTGCTTCTTGTCGCACACTGAATCCATCCAGGTGGAATTTTGATAAGCATGCTGGCAGTGGTTTAATCGCTGTGGTCTTAAGTGTCATATGTGGATATATTTCAGCTGGAAATGTTTATTCTCACAGCAAATGATTTTGTTTTTGCATGTCATTACCTACCTTTCGAGCATTCAGTGGGGAACACTGCGGCGAAACGCCGTGCATTTTGAACCTCCAGGGTATATTTAGCGTCGATATTCTGGAGGAAATGAACGCTTTTCTAGTCTCCACGGAGCTTAAATTAAGCCCATCAATAGAAAATTCGCTGTGCAGCCAACGATGCGGATTTTCTTTCAGAGTAGATGGCCTGGAGCGCTACGCTTTTACCCACTGGTAGTTTCCATTTTTGATTACTTTCCCCGTAGGGAACTGGCCCGCTGAGGTGATAAAAGCGGAATCCTTCTGAAAGGCGTCATTGAGAACGGAATGGTTTCCCGGGGTTTCGCCTGTCACGTATGTTTACGAACGGCAAAAGTACACAAAGAGCGCAACGCGCCCGCGTGTCCGAGTCGCGGTTCACCAAGCCAAAGCATGGGTTCAACCTGGGATCACCGCGCCGAACCATGGGTGCTGAAGCCGGTCTACCTGATCGCCGTGACACGGTGCTTACGTTTCAAATGAGAAGCGTAACGAGCGTTGGGAGGGATCCATTCGACCTCGCAGCCAGTGCCAAGCGACATACCGCACTCTGATGCACTTGGGCGCGAGCCAGTGGTTGATTAGCGGCATGAAATTTACTACGCCATCAATGATGTTGAAGTTGAAACGCGGTCTAAGAATGAATAGCTCACTGCTGCGGCTGCACGCTAATGCTGGCGATACAATTGATGATGAAACGAACGGGGTTCTAACTGAACGACCATTAATTCTTGGACTGATGACTGATGACTGATGACTGACGTGCGTTGCTGACTTGAGCCGAATACCTCTGTCCGGCCTTCTTAGGAGCGTAGCATGCAAGCGGTCGGCGCAAGGGAGGCAGGATTTTGCCGTCTCCTGACCGTGCCAGGAGCGCTGTGTATGAGACGGCAGTGTGATGTCGTTGCCTGCCGTTCCAGGAGCGCTGCGTATTGGACGGCAGTGTGATGTCGTTGCCTGCCGTTCCAGGAGCGCTGCGTATGAGACGGCAGTGGGATATCGTTGCCTGCCGTTCCAGGGGCGCTGTGTATTAGACGGCAGTGTGATGTCGTTGCCGGCCGTTCCAGGAGCGCTGCATCCGAGCGGGCACGCTGACCGTCAACTACCAGAAGGTGGACGTGGACCACCGGCTGCGGCACAACGACCTGCTGGCCAATGTGGTGCACAGGTGAGTGGCAGCCGGCCGCCGCCTGTCCGTCCGTCCTCACGCGTCGTTCCGCCGACCGGCACGACCGCGTCGCTATCGGAGATTCGATTGAGCGCCGATTCAGAGGGTGACTGTTAGCGGCTCGCCCCGAGCCGTCGGTCGTGCCGACCTGCGCAGTTACTGCTTTGGCGAACATGCCCCTTTCCGCTGTTCGGGCATCCTTCTTTGTTTTAGTGCTGTTGGAGGCGCAGAGTGACCGGTGCGTTCTGCATCTGTATCCATCCTTCCAACCCGACGGTTTTCTTTTATCTTCACAGCAAAGTTTTCATTCACGAAAATTCACTGCCTTTGTCTTGTTTCTCCTCTTCTTTTTATCCTCTTACCACACAAATGAATTTAACTCGCTGTTTTATTTCCTAATCCGCCTTTCAACCGCCTATCATACGCTCATTCATCATAGCTTGAATCTAAATTATCTCCTGTCCACCGCTCCTGGTCCTGATCTCTGCATTGTCGTCGCCGCGACAAACCTCTCATCGCGCACATCACACGACCGCCAGCGTCAGTTGCGCGGAACACCAAAGCTGAGCCTTAGGCTATGTCACACCAGCCCGCTGCCGGGCTGGCCTAGCTCTGTTCCGCACCGGCGCCCGCCTGACGTGACTGGGAGGCTGGACCCCCTCCCCTTCCCCATCCGGCCCAGCCCGGTCCCCTTCCCCGTTGGGTGGCGGTCGCGCCGCGTGGACGGCGGCGTCGCCCGTGTGCTCCGGGCGTTTTTACTGCGGACGGCCGGCGGCGATTTATTGCGCGCCGGGCCTCTTGTGGGATTAATGGCGGGGCGGGTCGGTGTTAGCTGCGGTTCCGTGGCGTTCGTGGCGCGAGCGGCGCCGCGTGGTGGACCGAACAGCCGGAAATTGGGACAAACTATACCGAACATCGGTTTGTGGCGTGGTAAAACCGGCCCGGCCCGCCGGAAATAGATCCGGCCACTGGTTTGCGTGAATCAAATCCGCCTTTGGCTGATGCTTGGGATGTTTGGCGTCGGCTGCCTTGAGCCGATGCCTTGCCAAGGGACGGCCAGATATTCGTGCAGTTTATTCAGTGGTGGTTATATGTTTTGGTTCTTTCCCCAGCTCTGGTAAAAGACGCTTACATGTTCTTTCAGCCACGGCAATCCAGGGGAGGGTTCAGGTGTTCCAAAGACTGGGCGTGGCTTTCAGATGTCCTGGAGAGCGAGCTTTCAATCAGTTGTCCAAACGTTTTTTCGTAAACTTCAGGTGAAGCCATTTATTCCGGGCTTTCATTTTACTTACATGTATCGTTAACAGCCTCGGACGGCGTTTGGTCCTGCCGTTTGAATAATAAGTTACGTAAAGATGTGTTTATTTATTTAAATTAACTTTTAGGTTACTAAGCCTTCTTTAAGTTATCAAGCCTCCTTCTACTATTACTATCTCAACTGCCGCGAGTCGCCAGCTATTAAGTGGACCCACATGCACTTTGTTTCCTTTAGATCAGATCAGCCTGGTAGCCAAATGGGTCAATGGAGACAGGCTATGGCTATTTGCCTGCTGGTGTTTGTTACTCAATCCTAAAGAAAATGCTCCACATTTGAAGATATTGAACCAAGCACCAGATATGATTGAACATGCTCGCTTATAACTGTTGGTATACTTTTAAGTGGACAAGACTGCTCTAGACCACATATTTTTCTGTAAAATAAATGTACTGATTAGTATGTTTTTGCTTGGGTACGGCATCGTGCCTTGCACAACATTGATTGAGAGCCAGTTGACAACCGGTTATATCTAGATATCGTGCTTACGAACGCCGTAAATGAACGACTCGACAATTCTATTTTGGGGGGCTTTATCGCCGCATGACTAAAGGAATGACGGGACTTGAATGACGTTATACTGGCGTCATGGACGTGAGGGCGACCTTGAAGTAGTCTCCCCGAAATAGCCTGCATGTCATCGCGGGCGTGTAGATGAAAAACTAGAGGGGTTTAGGCTTTAGGAACGGCAGGGCTGTAAACTGAACCGAATGATCTTCAAGACGGCTTTGTTAGTTCAAACCCCCATACAAACGTGGACCACTCCCTGAAACTGCATCTGGCTTGCGTTGGCTTGTGGGACAAGTAACTCGGAAGTCTGGTCAATCTCTCCGTCTGAAACTTTAACAACTTTCCGGGACTGTATCGCATTACTGTGGCGGTGCAATGGAGTCCGAAAACCGTACTGCAGTAACTCCTAGTATATTGGTGGTCGTTAGCTCACTTCATAATGCCGACAAGAAAGGAGTTTAAGACATTTCCGTCTTGTGTCAATTTTACCCATTTTTCCCGAGGTTTCTAATACCTTTGCTAATATGCTCCTGAAAGTGCTAGCACGTTAACAAAAATATTGCGTTCTGATCTAAGAGATTTCCAAACCTCGATGTTTGGTGTTGAGCTTAAGCCTCGATTTGATAAGCCAGGATAACGATAGTTGATACTGGGCCAATAAGCTCACATGCCAACCTGAACAATTTATGGCTCAACACTAAAAAGAGCTGCCGCTACGCGTTGCCGCGGCGACCGGTCGTCCCGTCATTCCCACACCTTGCCGATGCATCCAGGAGGGAGGGCGAGGGGAGAGGCGTGAATCGAGAGCAAAGCAGTGACCTGCACCGGGCCGGCGGTGACGTTCGTCGTGCCGGCAGCGCCGAGCCAATGGCGAACGCGATACGCCATCACCATACATCAGGGCCATTTCGTTCGGGCGCCAATAATTTGCCGCTATCAGCCATCCAGTGCGCCGGTCGCATGTCGGACGTGGCCAGCTGCCCCCCCCCCCCCCCCCCCCCCCCCTCCCCGGAGCGGCGGAAAGTCCCAGGTGGGTCCCGGAGCGGACCGGACTAAGTTGTGCTGACGCGAGCTGTTACGTCGTAGAGCTGCCTCGACTTCTGCTGTCGTGGGCCGGCACTTTCGTTAGCGTGCTCTGTGGCGCCGCAGACGGCGTCCCGTGTTCAAACAGTAGAGCCGCGCAATCTGTACACCGCAACGGTTCGAGTTGTGTGTCTATGGTAATGACACCCCGCCGAGTGGCGTGACCTTTGACGAACCCTCACTCGGGTCTCGAATAGTGTCGCGCCGTGCCGGCACAGTCCAGCGTGCTGGGGGTCGAGTCTGCCGTCGCAGCGTGTCCGTCTGCGCATGCGACACCGCCCTGCCGTCGCCCGTCGCCCGTGTCCAGTCGCCACTGACCTTTTCCCCGGCCCGGTAGCCGATTTTTACGGTAGCGCGCCGCGTCCGCGCGGCGCCGGTCGTCTAACCCGGCGTGCTCCGTACTCTGTCGGCCCGTCCTGCCTGTCCCGGCCGGCGCGTGGCGCCCGGCAGCGCCTCAGCCCCTGACCGCGGACTCACGACTCCGCTGCACATGTTGCAGACACGAGGTGCCCATCACGGCCGACCCCGTGCCCCTGGTCCATATCGACGAGGATATCGTTGTAGTCGACAAGCCCTCGTCGATACCGGTGAGTGGCCGGGGCCGGCCGCCTGGCGGAGAGCACCGCCATCCGTTTTCAGATGCGCGGCGGGCGCGGTGAGGAGGCGGCGGCGCGCGGCGCTGGGCGCCGCGCCCCGCCGTTCGGGCGGGCCGGCCGGTTCACGACGGTCCACGGTAAGTGCGCATGCGCATGGGGCTTGCACGGGGCTTCGTGGCGACGCGGCCACCACCGCTGCATGGGGGCTCCGTGGAGCCGCGTCCGCAGAACCCTCTCCACTCCCGCCGCTGGAGGTCCGGTCTGTTTCTGTCGACATCTCTTTTCTGTTTCTTCAGAGTGCGCACGTGTGACGCCGGGCTGGTGTGACCGCCCTCCCCGACCCGCGCGCCACCTGGCGGGCGTCACGTGACCCGGGCCACGTGACGAGTAGCCCTCTGATGTTGTTGCAGACACGAGACTCCCGTGCTCTCCCGGCCTATGGAGATAATCCACTTGTCCGATGAGCTGGTGGTCCTGGATAAACCCTGTTCACTGCCGGTGAGTACAGGCCCGAGACCAGCACTGTACCTCACCTCTAACAGTAACCCGCCCCACCCCCCGCCCGCACTAAACGGCGCGCAGAACACCAGCCGCTGGATGCCGGGCGATGGCCGCCGAGCCGGACAGCGCGAAGTCGCCGCCGTCCCTGTAGCAGCGGCGCGGTCCCGACAGCGGGACGCCTGACGTCGCCGACCTGTCGCCGAACCGGACCCGGGCGGCCGGAACCGCCGACACCAGCGGAAACGCACCGCTTCCGCCCGGCCCGCCCCGCCCCGCCCCGCCCGCCCGCCGCACGTCATCCCTCGTCTGGGACGGAGGAGGCTGATCCCGGCCGGATCGGCCGCGACGCCGGCGGCACGGGCTCCGGCCCGAGTCTCGGGCCGGCGGTGAGGCCCCGCCCGCCCAGTCCGTCTCGGCCGCGATGCGAGGAGACGCCTCTTCGACAGACCGGTCGGTAAGCTGGGCAGGGGACGTACACGGCGACCACGGAGAGGCGTGCAGCCATGAGGAGCCGCCAACGGGACCCTTCGAGGACGTCGGTGCGACCAGCGCCCGCTCACGACCACCGGGCAAGTCTTGCTTCTTTCTGAGAAGCCGGCTCTTGAGTTACTCCAGTCAACAGGCTCAACAAATACTGAGTGTGATTGCCCTCCCCATGCTTAGACAATCGGACGAGGCCGAGTACCAGTGCGGAGTCCGGATTGTAGTCGGTTCAAGTCTGTTCAAGTTCAAGCACAGGAATTCTCCGTCGTGTGATGCACGGTAGGGTTCATATCACCGTCCTGGCGCGCTGCTTCAACCCGCAGTTTCGGAGAGTTTTGTCGGCGGCTTCCCGGTCCCACTCACATCGCAACGAATTTGTTCTCTCATAAATACAGATTGTTTGTCCCATCGTGGACTTGTTTTGCGATAAACTTTCTCCACGACATGCTATATTGCATCGGATTTTAGCTGTCCGCTTTTCTGCTAAGCTGCGCTCTCGTCTGGCGTGCCGCCCTGCCGCCGTTTCGAGTCAGGCCCGCACCACCTTGCTCCTGTGTGAACCATTGGTGTATCGCAGTCCATTTATCTTCCAGTGTTTGATGCATGTGTGAGAATGCGGTCCTCATCTGATTGAACTGGTTTCCGGAACAGCCCGGCAAGATAAATGATGGCCGTCGATTTGCCCTGCTCTCGCTTGTCTGGCTGCTGAACGATCCGGGCTAGCCGTTTGCGTGGGGCAGGGGTGGCGCAGAGCTCAGAGGCCCACCCCAGCTGTACAGACATCGTCAGTCTTGCCTCGCGACACCTGAGGTCCCAGTGTTGCTTGTCGGTTCGGCCGCTCTCTCGTGGAAAGTGGCCGAGCATATGGACCTTGCGGGACATGGTCACACGGACAATGATCGCGTGCGCTTCATTCATGTGAAGCCTGCCCCCACCCCCGCCCCAGCCCGTGGCGACGGGGAGTCGCACTAGGGTCGCATCATGGAGGTTTGTTCATTTAGCGAACCTTATTCGGAAGGAACGCTTTCCTGCACGGTGGAGAAAGGTCGGTTGCAGTCATAGACTCCTTCTCGCTAGGTCCTGAGCCTATTTGTTGGTGGGGAGACGGACCCAGGGACCGCCCGCCGCCTCAATCGCCGCCTGTCCAGCAGAGCAGCGGCTGACGCCGTTGGTCGGCCTCAGACCGCGGGGGGGGGGGGGAGCGCCATCCACCGGCCGTGTCCAGCAGAGCACAGTCCTGACCCCGTCGGCGGGGGAGAACAGGCGCTCCGTTAACGTCGTCCCGCCTGTTGTTTGCGTTGGCGGTCGGCCGCATTCCGGCGTCGCAGGAGCTGGGTCGGACGGCGGCGGCGCGCTCCGCCCACGCCCGCCTGTCGCCGCCGCCGGCCCGGGCCCCGCCGGTGCTGGCAGTGCGCCGCGCTCTCGCTCCGCTGCCGAACCCGGCCGCCGGCGGCGCGCGCCGGCCGCCGCTCAGCTGGTGGGAAGCGTCTGCTGGCAGCGGGCCGCCGCCGCCGCCGCCGACGACGACGACGACGACGACGACGACGACGACGACGACGGCGACGACGACGACGACGACGACGACGACGACGACGGCGACGATGCCCGGCCGCCTCTAGGCGCGAGTGGCCGCCCGAAGGCGTGCGGCTCGGCATGCTGGGCTCGCCCGCCCGCGCGCGAGATCCGATGTTCG
Source organism: Pollicipes pollicipes (assembly GCF_011947565.3). NCBI lineage: Eukaryota > Metazoa > Arthropoda > Thecostraca > Pollicipedomorpha > Pollicipedidae > Pollicipes > Pollicipes pollicipes. Next base: position 73,393 of record NW_023596380.1, on the reverse strand, counting down.
CAGGCGGGAGTGTTCGCCCGCACAGGAGCGCGGTAACAGACACCCACAGAGGCCGAGCACGAGAGCGGTAGGGCCCGCCGCTGCCGCACGTCGACGCGGCGCTGTCCGCAGGGTCACCTGTTGCCGGTCGCTCTACCGCGGCTGGCAGCCGGCCGGCCCGGTGGCCGCCGCGCCAGCCGCGCGCGCCCGACAGGGCGCTCGCTTCCGGGCCGGCGCGTGATATGCATTGTGTTGTGTGCGGTATTGGCAAGTGACGCGCCTGGCTCCGCAATGTGCTCCGGGCTATTTTGGGGCGGTCTCGGGTCGGAGGGCATGCTTGACCTTTGTGGGGAGAGGCTGGATGCAATCCAATCAGTGTCGGTGCCTGTCCCTGACTGTGTAACAAGCACACCGACTTTGGTCAGTCTCGGGGGACGTGATACGATCGCACAAAGAGCCGAAGTAGCCTCTCCAGTCCTCTTTTCATTAGCGCTAGGCAGGCGTCGTAAAATAGCAGGGAAATCATTCAGGAACGTGAGATGTCGAGCGCTGTTGAATATCAGCCGATACATTGGCTCGACGTAAATAATAATTAATACAATGATGGTTTTTGGCTCGAACGAATAATGTGTGGTATTCAGGTTGAGTTGTACTCCTGATTCAGGGTGTCATCAGCGATCAAAGGGCGCGTTGGCCAGCTAGAATTTGGCCGCATTCTTCGCACCCCTAGTTCAGTTTGTTCAAGCATGCCAACGACAGATTTCCAAACGCACCTGAAAGACGTCAGGCATCGCAGGCGTAATCTGTCGAACCAAGAGTTGCTTACGGATGAAGAGGTTCACCTCGAAGGCGGTTCCAGTCGATCCCAGCGGGTCGTTCCCAGAAGGCGGGTCCCAGTCGATCCCAGGGGGTCGGTCCCAGAAGGCGGGTCCCAGCCCATCCCAGCGGGTCGGTCCCAGAAGGCGGTTCCCAGTCGATCTCAGCGGGTCGGTCCCAGAAGGCGGGTCCCAGTCGATCCCAGCGGGTCGGTCACAGAAGGCGGGTCCCAGTCGATCCCAGCGGGTCGGTCCCAGAAGGCGGGTCCCAGTCAGTCGCAGCGGGTCGGTCCCAGAAGACGGGTCTCAGTCGGCCGATCGTGTTCAGCGCTGGCCGCTTTGCACGCCTCTCTGAAAGGAGACGCGCGCCGTAACTTGCGCGCGCGCATGGGTACGTGCGTGCATTTGAGGGTGCTGTCGAGTGTCACAGTTCGTGCGCGCGTGAGCGCCGCGGTTGTGAGTCGACCAGGAAGTGGACCATACTCGTCACGGGTCTGTCTCAGCACTCGCTGAGCGGAGTTCTTGAGTTCGTCTCGACACCCGGTGAGTCGAGCTCTTCGTGAGTTTGTCTCGACACCCGGTGAGTCGATCTCTTCGTGAGTTTGTCTCGACACCTGGCTAGCCGATCTCTTCGTGATTCGTCTCGGCACCCGGTGAGTCGAGCTCTTCGGGAGTTCGTCTCGACACCCGCTGAGTCGAGCTCTTCGGGAGTTCGTCTGGACACCCGGTGAGTCGAGCTCTTCGTGAGCTCGTCTCGACACCCGATGGGTCGAGCTCTGTGCGGGTCTGTCTCGAAACGTGGTGAGTCGAGCTCTTCGTGAGTTTGTCTCGACACCCGGCTAGCCGATCTCTTCGTGATTCGTCTCGACACCCGGCGAGTCGAGCTCTTCGTGAGTTCGTCTCGACACCCGGCTAGCCGATCTCTTCGTGATTCGTCTCGACACCCGGCGAGTCGAGCTCTTCGTGAGTTCGTCTCGACGCCCGGTGAGTCGAGCTCTTCGTGAGTTTGTCTCGACACCCGGTGAGTCGAGCTCTGCGCGGGTCCGTCTCGACACGAGCTGTAGGTACGCTCGCCGTTGGTTTGTGGCGCCGCCCCGAGCACAGCGTCCTTCCGCGGCCGCACAGCACCCCAGGGAGCCGTGGGCGGGCTCGTCAGCGCCCTCGTCGGTCCTTTGCCGCGGAATATGGGCAGGTAATGGATGGAGAGGAGAGAGGGAGGGGCTCGGCCCGTCTCCCACCACGGCCGCCGCCGCCTCGGCGCGACACGGTGAGGGAGGTCTGGCTCCTCGGCGTGGGCTTGCTCGCTGTCGTGTGCGTTGATGCCTGGCCGCCAGCGGAAGGTAAGACGTGGGTACTGCCGAGTAAACCGCATGCCAGTAGTGCTGCGGATATTCCGCGGCCGTAGTCGGGTTCTTGTAGATAGGGGCTTGTTATCTTATCACGTTTGCTGTACCCACCGCGCGGAAGTGTTTGCCGGGTAGCCTTGCTGTGGCATGTGGACGTTGTCGTTAACCGCAGTATATCGAGGGAAACGAACGTTTTCAGCTCCTGGACATTTCGGGCACGGCGCTGTGCTGTCGCGTGCTGTGTGTGGACTTGTGACATCGTTTGTCATCTGTGGTAGCGTTCAGCTTAGCTGCATGGGTCCCGGGACGCACTTTGCGTGATTTGATTCTCGTTCCAAATGCAACCAATCGTGAAATTGGGCGCAGTTGTACTGGTGTGACAGGCTGCTGCTAACATCCGTGTCTAATTCAGCCGATCTGTACATTGGTTCAGAACACGAAAGGCGCGTCAGTGATAATCTGAAATTGGTTATCAGTTAATGGAAGGGGGCATTGGAAAAAAAAGTGCAGGGCTTTGCGGCTGAGCAAATGTTTCAATAACACTTGCATGTGTACGGGGTTAGCTTGGGGTGTGCGTCCTGCTTCGCCGACCCATCTTCTGAGCTTAATCGTGTGCGAGGCTGTAGGTTTTGTGGAGGGATGTTTCGCGGTTTTGGTCCCGACTTTTCGAAGTAAAGTTGAAGGAAAGAGGCAGCAAGGAGCCGAAAGATTTTGGAATTTGTTCCATGTTGCAAAGTAACGGTGATAATTGGCGAGAAAATCAAAATATAAAGGACTGGATGCTTTGGTTGAAGCCTGGCCGCATGTATGCCTTAAACATGTTTCTTGCGTATTTACAGAAGTTCTATCAGTGCCGCCCAACTGTACGTTGTCTGAGGTGTTAAGTCGCTGTTGCCATATGAACAGTGTCCTTTTAATGATCAATGAAATTAAACGGACGCTTTCATTTTTGAACTAACATGGTCTACGCGCATATTTGGCAGCGAAAAGAAAAACTCGCTGCTTCCAGGCCTGCTCCGGGTATATTCGTCAAAACACGTCTGAAGTCAAAGGCGTGGCGTTTTTGTGTGTGCTTCCCAAACCAGAACTACAATACGTGATGTGTGCGGAGGCTTGCTTTGTAAAGAACTACGTTTCGACACACATACATCCGAAGCTAAATACCGTGTCCAAGTGACAAATGACGCCTGGGACTGTCCCGTGCGAGCTCACGCCCGCCTGGGACTGTCCCGTGCGAGCTCGCGCCCGCCTGGGACTGTCCCGTGTGAGCTCGCACCCGCCTGGGACTGTTCCTTGCGAGCTCGCGCCCGCCTGGGACTGCTCCTTGCGAGCTCGCGCCCGCCTGGGACTGTCCTGTGGGATTGTCCCGTCCGCCTGGGACCGTCCCGTGCGAGCTCACGCCCGCCTGGGACTGTCCTGTGCGAGCTCACGCCGCCTGGGGACTGTCCCGTGCGAGTCATGCCCGCCTGGGACTGTCCTGTGCGAGCTCGCTCCCGCCTGGGACTGTTCCGTGCGAGCTCGCGCCCGCCTGGGACTGTCGTGTGCGAGGTCCCGTCGGCCTGGGACTGTCCTGTGGGAGCTCACGTCCGCCTGGGACTGTCCCGTGCGAGCTCGCGCCCGCGTGGGACCGTCCCGTGCGAGCTCACGCCCGCCTGGGACTGTCCTGTGCGAGCTCACGCCCGCCTAGGACTGTCCCGCCGCGTGGACGAGCCCGCCGCTCGCTCGGCGCCGGCCGCCGGCGGCCTTACGCATTCCGTTGGCGGTCGGTTGGAATACCGGTGGGCGGCCGCGGCCCGCCGCAGACGCCGCGCGGCGCGAAAAATACCATAAACCCCGACTCAAGTGATGGCCAAGGCGTGAAATGATCGCCAAGTACGTATTTGGCCGGCGGCGGCGCCTTCGGCGAAATGGCTGGCCGCGCGCGGGTGGCGAGCAGACGATCGGGGCGTCTGGGAGTCTAGGAGTCTTGGAGTCTGAGGGTCTGGAAGTCCGGAGCTTTGGGGGTTGGGGAGTCCGGGCGTCTAGGAGTCTGGGAGCTTGGGCGTCTGGGAGTCAGCGCAGCTGACCTGCGCGGCCGGAGACGGTGGGCTGGGTCGACTTCAGTCAGTGGGCTCGGCTGATCTACAGGCCCGCCCTAGGGATTCGCGATAAGAAATGGCTGCTCCTCGGGGCCTACAAGTTTGTGGCATATTCGTTCTTTGAAGAACCTGGGTGCTTTTGTCACAATGCGTCCGTTATAATAGACCAGTATTTTGTGAATACATCGTTGCAAAGCGGCAGTAAAAAAGCAATGCTGGAAAAGCAATTACTGTAAGCTTCACCCACTTATCAAAACCGGTAAACAAAACACTACAGCGGTCCAAATAACGAGAATGCGCTGGGAGCGTTTTGTGCTCGTCAACTGCAGCAAACAAAAACTTCGGCGCGCGGATGCCCGGGGAGCGAGCCAGCCCCTTCCCGAGTGGATTTCCCCGGGCGCCTTGTTAATCTTGCGACGTCGCCCGGCGCGGCTCGAGTCGGTCTCGGTCGGCCCGCGACGGCCGGCTGAGCCCCGCGGCCCCGGGCTGGGACCCGACGCCCTGCTCGGTCCCAGTGCCTGTGGTCGAGCCCGCAGCCGTCCGGGAGCTCCGCAGGTCTGCCGATGGCGGGGTCGCGGCTGGGGTCCACCGCTTCGGTCTGTGCTCACGATAGGCTTGTGTGCGACCCCCGGCTATGCAGGGAGCATGCAACTTGACCTCGTTGACCTGGAAGTGTGATGGGGTGTGATGCGACGCTCGTCTGTGCTGTGCGCCCGGTTCGCTGCAGTGCGCGATGCGCACTCTTCACCATTCGTGCTGCCTGCACCCACCTGCGCAGAATGTGTATGTCGTAACTGGCTGAGCCGATTGCAGCGCGTGTGAGTGCCTTGTGCCGAGCAGCCGCAGCCCGCTCGCCGAAGCTCTGGCCGGTGTCGTGTCGGCCCTCGGGTGCCGCCGGTGGGGCGTGTGGTCCCATGTCCCGGCACCAGCGGCGACGCGCGTGGTTCCACGTGTCATCGGTGCCGGTGGGCCGTGCCCTGCACCAAGGACGGTGCGCGTGGTTCCACGTGCCACCGGTGCCGGTGGGCCGCGCCCGGCACCAGCGGCGACGCGCGTGGTTCCACGTGCCGCCGGTGCCGGTGGGCCGTGCCCTGCACCAGGGACGGCGCGCGTGCCGCCGTGTGTGACCGGTGTCGCTCGTCTGCCCCGGTCAGGTGCACCCGTGCGGCCGCTACAGACACAACACGGTCGTCTTCATCCTGGCCAAGGAGCACGGACTGAAGAACCTGCGCACCATCCACCGGCTGGATCGCCTTACCAGCGGTGAGAGAAGAGGGGCACCAGAGGCGATAGGGGGGGCGCAGCTTAGACTCATGAACACAGTATCACTTGCGTGCAGCTAGCTTTATGAAGTCGGGATGTAGCCAAGCTTTTCTATTTTCGTGGTATGAGCTTGTCTACGACTAACGCCTTAGTTTCACCGAATTCAGTCATCATTGGTCTGAATGTGTAGGTGGACGATTGAGTGCGACGTTGACCCCCCCCCCCCCCTGCCGAGATCGGAAAAATAAAAGAGCAGGTGACATCAAATTTACAATTCATGTAAGCCCGTGTGTGCATTCACTTCTGTCAAATTTAGAGATACTTACGTCATAACCTCTTGGTCAACTAAGGTCAAACAAAGCCACCTCAAGATCGGTGTACGGAGTGCTCTTAGACCTCCTTTGACCTTCACGAAGTCCAAGTAAAATGCCTGTTGACATTCCTGTTGTGTCAGTCTGTTGCCGTGGCGGGTTTTGATTTTCGAGGATGGGTGTTGATTGTGACCCATGCTACGTCTTATGAGTGTGGTACGAGTGCATCTTGATCCTGGATGCCTACAGACGTGCCCAGTAGAGGCGAAAGTCACGCTGCCCCCCCCCCCCCCCCTTCCCCACATGATTGAATGCCATCTCACTTTGATGGCCTGGGGCATCGCCGGTTTACTAAAAAGGCAAATTTTAAAAAGGGTCTGCCAACTTTCGAGCACATCTCCAAAAACCCTCTGGTGACACTTCGTGACCATTTATGTCAATAATACCACTGGGAGGGCCTAAGTGGCGCCGATGGCACTGCAGCGCGGAAGATATAGTGAGTAAATGGATGTTTTTGGTGCTAATTATATATTTAAGAAGTTAAATTCGATTATTGGTTTTGGTGCTGCTGAAAAAATATGCCAATGGACCTTGATTATTGCCTTTGATGTTGCTGATGTAATGAGCAAACGAACCTTCCTTATTGCTTGTGGGGCTGCCAATGTAATAAGCAAATGAGCTTTGGTTATTGCTTTTGGTTCGGCTGATATAATAAGTAATTGCATTTTGATAATTTTCTGTTCTTTATGATGCGGTGAACGTGTCGGCAGAACAGTACGCTTATTTTTAATCATTGTAGCCCCAGATTTCGTTCCTGGAATTAGCGATCTTGTGGCACACAAGACATTCAAGTCAGATGTTCGTCGTAGCCTCTGCGGATATGCAAGCGGGACACGTCGGCCCTGATTAAAATTTGTATGCTCAAGATAGAAACACACTTGTTATTAGGTCAACATACTAACGATCTAGACATTAGTGCATATAAATCGTGTCAGTCATAATGCATTCCTTCATTTATGGGTATGAATGGCGACAATAGAATTGAATGCTTATGATTGGCAAACGGACATGATAAGTCATTGAGTAAAGGCTGCATTGGTGAAGGTTTCAACACGTGAGGTTCTGGACCACGTAGTATGTGGCTGCTACCTGCGTTTTTAACACACACTTGCGACGAACTGAGCATTCAAGTAGACAATGTTCCCCAAAGCCGAAGTGCGCTTCGAGAAGAGTCACTGCCTTGCTACTCGCCTTAGGGCAAGAATCAAACTCATTGTATGGCGGTTCGTTGAATTTGCATAAGCATAGTCTCATTTTTGGGCGCGTTCTTTTCTGCAAAAGGTGTGTTTCGAGCTCTCACAGCGTTCTTTGCATACACCTTTTGATCAGTCTGTGTGTTGCGAACGTCACATGAGACCTGCATTCGACAAAGTAAAGCGAATAAAAGATATTAGTTCTATTGGTACTAGCACTACTTACTAGTGCTACTTACTGTTGCTACTTAGTTCTACTATTACATAGTGGCGAGCGCTTAATTCAACGGCATTTCTTCCGCCGGTGGGGTTATTTTAAGTGCAAATTCTGGGTTACTCGGAAGAATTTCGAAAAAAGCTTGCGTTATGGACCAAATAGGATACGTTTGGTATAACTATGACTGAAAAGTACAACAAATATTTCATTCTCCCTTCGATTCAAGCCGAAGCGCACGGGGGGAGTGCAATGTTAATTCGAGAAATAGCGGTACACCCTCGTGACTGCCCCCACTGGACTGCCTTCAGACGCTATTTGGACCGCGTGAACCGTTCCATATATCAGCTACCACGGCTGGATTTCACTGCACAGAGAACACGCGCTCGCCGCTGAGTACGCGCCGCTTTTCTTCATTTCTACGTAACGAATTCAGGCGAGAAAACAGAGGCCTTTGCGGGATGCCTGGCTTGACGCACCGCTCCCATTCATCGGGTTCAGTTCCCGGACAGGCGACACGAATGCTGGCCGTGCAGTACAATACTTTTCTGCCCCGGCGGCATGCGGAACCCGCCCCAGGCAATGGCGTCTTCTGTCTTCTTTTCGGAGCGATGCGTGCCGCTCGGGTGGGCTGGGAGTTGCAGCGGCGGTATTCTCTTCCAATCAATGGACGGAAGGAGGAAATGCGACTTCGCGGCGGCGGTGTGGGCGAACGTCGGCGTGGGCCTGGAGAGGACCCGAGGCCTGGAGAGTCAGGATCGACTTCATGCTAGGATCGGGCCGTTGCTGTCGCTGGGAATGTTCGGATCGCGTTTGAACGGTCATTTGAACACTAGCGGAAAACTTGACGAATGTCGTGCAAGTAAATAAAGATACGAGTGGTCAATCGTTAAAGAAAACGCATTTCGGGACTCGTTAGAATTCCTTTTTAGTTGCATTGATATCGATAAACTGTGCTCATTTTCATACGAAGTTGAGAAAGGGGTTTATGAATATCCACATGCTTAGTCTGCTCAGTTTTACGTACTCGGTTGCCTGAAGGTCTTCTCCATGTAGGATGTAATATATTTATGATAAAGGCATGGCCTTTATCATGATTATGATAATGGTATGCAATTATTCAAGATAATAGTACGGCCCTGGACAGTGCCGTAGCCAAGGGGAGCTTTGGCCCCTGGAGGCAGGGGCGTGGTTTCGCAAAATGCACCAAAATGAGTGGGGTGGGGGCGGCCGTACAGGGAAAAATGACTGAACTTTCCCACAAAAATACGCCAGCGATCGGGCTGCTTCCCGGATTTTGCTCACTTCCCAAAGATTGGAGCCGGAGCGCCCCTTCTTCCCCAATTGAACACGAGACCACATCCTTGACTGGAGGTGACAGCAACTCCCTCTCTCCTTTGGGCCCGAGTCTTTAATACTTCTTGGCCTTTTCAGGCACCTAAAGCATAAAAAGACACGGCCCAAGGGACATCAGAATAGGATCCCGAGCCTAAAATGCTATTCCAAATAAAAAAGAAACTGTACACCTCCAGCGACAAAAAGGGACCCGTTGGCTGGAAGAGCCCCTGCCGCCGGATTCGGCCCCCTCCTGGGCAAAATCCTGGCCACGCCACTGCTCCCGGAAAGTATCGACGCGCGGACGGGACAAAGGCACTTCCAGCCGGAGATAAGGATGAAGATGAAGAAGCGAATGTTTCGCCGTAGACCATTTCAGGTGGGAGGGAGAGATAGAGGAGATCGAAAGCGAGCCCTATTTCTAGATGGACACGAGCCGGACCACCGCCCGTTGACTGGTCGGTCACCAGGCGGCTCCACCAATCAGGGCTCAGATTAATGGCCTCGACGGCATGGTTTGGACGTTCAGTTTCCGGTGCCTGTTACTGATGGAGATGGACCCCGACGACTCTGTGTTGGGCCAGCCTTCGCAGTCTCAGAGTGCTGAATGGCATGCCATCGTCTGGCACTGATTGCGGTGTAGTTTGAGATGCGAAGCGCAGCATCCGACAGCGGCTCGACGAGCATCTGCGAGGCGCTGCACGCAAGGTAAACTCCTTTGGCAAACTTTTTCGAAAGCGTACCCCCAACGAAGCTTTTTGGCAAACTTTCTTTTTCAAAAGCGTACGCCCAAAGTAGCGAAAACATAGCCCGCGTCTTTTTGGCTTGAGTATGCGTAGCAGCGGCATGACTGACTTAATCACCGAGTTAGATGATGGTGATTTCGTTTCTTCATTTTACAAAAAAAGAAAGTTGCGGTCAGCAATTCTTTCCGTCGACGGCAAGTCACACCCCATTTGTCATTCATAGTATGCTGGAACATCCAATTTCAATATGTGTGTCAGGGCTCTGGCATCTTATCAGGATATGATGTGATGAGAAGAGGACACGGCAGCTGCCCGCGCAAAGTACGCTGGACGGTGGCGTGTAATGAATAACAAGTATAGCACTTCCTTCAATACCATGCAGGAAAAATGTAGTTGAATGCGTCTGCGGTCATCGTGGCTGAATTTGCTGTCTACAGCAAGACCTTGCTGCAGACATGATCGTATCATGATGTCTGTCTGTCATCTGTCATGATGTCTGTCTGTCATCATGTCTGATCATGATGATGTAGACATCATGATCGATCGTAGACGATCATGGGAAATTCTTTGAGGGTAAATTGTCTGGCAACATGCTTCGAACCACTTTAAAATCACCATATTTTGCGTGTCATGTGGCAAATCTCTGGAACCGGCCGATACCTATGCTGCTTTTAGTTTATGTGTGTGTGGCTTACACGGGCAGTTGGGCTGTCCGAAGTACCTGTGTATTTTGGCTGATGTTTTCAGAACAGCTCCAACAGTTGGCACACTCTGACTGAGCTGTTTTCTCTAACCTCGTCAGTGGCGCGGCTCTGTAAATCTGTTTGGAAATGAGACAAAGCTGGCACCCCCACATGCCACTCTGCGAAATTCCGAAGAGATAAATGTCATTGTATGCTGTTTTCAAGGAGACCTTGAGGAAAAAAGGTATTTTTACTCGTCGTTCGTCTGTTTACTGGACACGGTGCCTTGCTGTGGGCGCTTCTCCGTCTGCCCACCCCGTCGCCACACACACTCCACGGCTCTGTCGCGGCTTGCCCGGCCTCATCGCAGGGTCCTCCCAGCCTACTGTGCCTCGCGCCGCACCTGGTGTCGGCCCCACTCGGCGGGTGGTCCGGCACCACTCGGGTCCCGACCACTCGGCACCACTCGGGTCCGGACCACTCGACACCACTCGGGTCCCGACCACTCGGCACCACTCTGGTCCGGACCACTCGGGCAGCCACTCGGGTCCGGACCACTCGGCCCCCACTCGGGTCCGGACCACTCGGGCGGGTGGACGGAACCACTCGGGTCCGGACCACTCGGCACCACTCGGGTCCGGACCACTCGGCGGGTGGTCCAGCACGATGGGATTCGGGGCCGCCGTCGGGGCGCGTTTTTGCGAGCGGCGCCGCGGCGACGGCCGTGTTTTGCCGACGGCTCCCTGGAGTCACGGGCGCCGCCGTTCCCCGGTGACGTCGCGGCAGGCTCGGGCGTGACCCCGCTGTCGGTGCGGCGTGATATTGATTGCGCACGGTACCCTTGACCCGCCGCCGGCGCTGTTTTGACTCGTCGCGACCGGCTGCCGCTCTGAACCGGTGCGGTCACTGCACCCGGTGCGCGGTGCTGTTCGATGAGCCCCGCAATGTTGAGACCTTGAGAGCGGTATAGCTCTTCAATCCCTCGTCATACCGGGCAGAGCTATCGACTGTCGCGGAATGCAACGCGGCGTATCGCTGGTGGCCGCAGCCGCGTAGTGAAGCTAATGGGCGGCCGCGTGCGCTCCTGACTAAGGGGCCGCGCGCTGGACTAAACAGCTCCGAGCGCACGGCAGGAGCAGGCATGCCTCCCGGATGCCCGCCAATTCCGGCGATTGCAAAAATAGGCTGTTAGCAGGACACTGGAAGACGGCCATTGTGCTGATGTCTCGACCTGAAGCAAGGCTGTGCAACTAGCTCCTATGTCAGGTTTACTCGGTGGGGATTGGCATCGATTAGTAATGCTAGACAGCTCTTCTAGTATGTTTTCGTTGTACCCAATGGTGCTATCAGTTTTAGGGTCAGATTCAAGTGGTGGTTTGCTTTCGGTCATCGCTATTTGGCGTGGGAAATTGTCAAGAAACCCTCCTGAGAACTAGGTCCTCAACTGTTGCTCAAATGAATATGTCATGTTTTACGAAATCTCCTAACGGGTCGTGTCATTTTGTTGTGTATTGCGACAGAATGTCACGGGCAATCAGCCCATCAAAGCGCTTGGCCAGGCGATGGCATGTTGTGATACCATATTCATGTCTGTTTGAGAGTCATCCGTGATTAGATGACTGAGTGGATCAAAGAGCCGGTTGCAACATATTCTTTCTGTTTTTCCAGTTTCCAGTTTTCAGTTAAGTTTCCAGTTTAGCTTCCAGTTAAAAAACAAAATATTTCCGACATGAACTGGTTTTCGCCATGCCGTAATGCTCGCTGCTGAACCATTACGAAGTGTTTTGGTCTGTTACTGCTTCTAAGCGGTGGCGAGTTGTCGTTAAGTCTCGCCCCTCATGAACTTCACTACACATGTGGGCCCATGGGTCCATCGCAGGTACATCTGGAATAGGACCGATGGGCGCCGCCAGGCTGCTCAGAGCTTACGCCATGCGCTGCTCGCCTGGTTCTTCACGCCGTCCGCTGCTGGTCTAGTCCCTCACGCCATTTGCTGTTGGCCTGGTCCCTCACCCCATCTGATGCTCGTCCGGTAGTGCCTCACGCCGTCCGCTGCTGGCCCGGTCATTCACGCCATCTGAGGTCCGCCCGGTAATGGCTCGCGCCGTCCGATGCTGGCCTGGTCATTCACGCCATCTGAGGCTCGCCTGGTAGTGCCTCACGCCGTCCGCTGCTGGCCTGGTCATTCACGCCATCCGAGGTTTGCCCGGTAGTGGCTCGCGCCGTCCGATGCTGGCCTGGTCATTCACGCCATCTGATGCTCGCCCGGTAGTGGCTCACTCCGTCCGATGCTGGCCTGGTCATTCACGCCATCTGAGGTTCGCCCGGTAGTGGCTCACGCCGTCCGATTCTGGCCCGGTCCTTCACGCCATCTTAGGTTCACCCGGTAGTGGCTGACGCCGCCGGCTGCTGGTCCGGTCACTCACGCCATCCACGACTGACCTGGCCTTGCCTCACGCGCTTCCCCGGCGACCGAGCCTCAAAAGACGCTAGGCGTGTCCAGGCTTCACGGAGGCGGCAGGTGTGGCAGACGGGCCGCGGAGCTGGCAGATTGACTGTGGAGCTGGCAGATTGACTGTGGAGCTGGCAGGTTGACTGTGGACCTGGCAGGTGGATTGCGAAGCTGGCAGGCGGACTGTGGAGTACAGTAGCGCTGCGCCGCACGGGGAGAACCCCCGCTGGCACCCTCTCACGAGGGCAGCGCGCCCATGAAGCCGACGGAGGTGCCCGCGAACGGCGGGAGACCTCCGTCGGTGCCGGCTCGCAGCCGTGCGCGCCCCGCCGTCACGCTCAGGACGCGCCACGGCCGCCAGCCTTGTTAGCGGTCTGCTGCCTGGCGGCGCGGGATCGTCATGGCAACTGTCCGCACGCGCCGATCGCCGGCGGATTTCCGCCGTGAATAGGCTAAATCAGGGCGTCATTGGGTCATGGCGGCGGCAGAGCTGATGGTAGTGGGGCCGCTCGGCGCGCTACAGTCACTCTACGGTGTTTTTTGGTCGCTGGAGCCGGTGGCGTTAATGTGCTTCCCCGTGTCGAGCCAGCGTCTAGCCACGACTGTAATCGCCGGCTGGGTAGCAGCAACGCAACCCATCTGGCAGTGGCGGTCTGAGATGGCTTCATGGTCATGAGATGGCAATAGCGTCGGCAATATCGGTCTGAGATGGCTTCACGGTCATGAGATGGCAATAGCGTCTGGCAATATCGGTCTGAGATGGATTCACGGTCATGAGATGGTAATAGCGTCTGGCGATATCGGTCTGAGATGCCTTCATGGTCATGAGATGGCAATATCGTCTGGCGATATCAGTCGGAGATGACTTCACGGTCATGAGATGGCAATAGCGTCTGGCGATATCGGTCTGAGATGGATTCACGGTCATGAGATGGTAATAGCGTCTGGCAATATCGGTCTGATATGCCTCCATGGTCATGAGATGGCAATATCGTCTGGCAATAGCGGTCTGAGATGGCTTCATGGTCATGAGATGACAATAGCGTCTGGCAATATCGGCCTGAGATGCCTTCACGGTCATGAGATGGCAACAGCGTCTGGCAACATCGGTCTGAGATGGAGTGGCGTGGCGAGCTCCGGGTGTCGTCACCTCGCGCTCGGCGCGGGGATGAGCGCGTCCGAGCGAGGCGCGCTCGTCGGCCGGGCGTGCTCCTCCACGTGAGTGGTGGTCTCGTGTGAAGCACAGGTCGTCTGGCGGAGGGCCGGGCCGCGGCGAGAGGAGAGCGGGGGTGAACCGGCTCGAGCCTGCACCGCTCGTCGCCGCACGTCCGACAGGCGCGGCGCTATTGATCTGTTTGCGCCGCATGCGTGGCGCGCGGCGCCAGGTGACAGACGGACGCCCGGGGCCCGGCCGGCGCGCTCCGGTCAGGGCGGCCCGGTCAGAGCGATTGCCGCCGCCGCCGGCGTCGCGCCGTCCCCAGACGGCGAGGGCGTGGTGACGTCACGTGTGGCCGGACGGCGCAGGGCGCTCGGAGGGTGTAACGGGTGTCCAGGGGCTCACCGGGGTGTTGTGATGGACGTGCCAGGTCCGTGAGCTGGTCCCCTAGGAGGGTGTAATTCTGACGCCGGGGGGACGGCAGGCGGGGCTGGCGGCGGACCCAGACCTAAAGCGGCTGGAGTCTGCTGACTAATGAAGTCTGGCGTCTTGTTGACAGTTTGCGACCCAAGGGCTTTGATCACGCTACGCCGGTTAATGCCAAGCAAGCGGGAATGGTTCTGCTAGGTTTCCACGGTCCGCATGAGTTCGCACCTTTCTATATGACCAAGTCTGAGGTTGAGAATAGTGGGAATTCTCAAAGGAACTGGAAGTGATGTTGGCAAACGCGACAAGCTGCCATGATGGAGCAGCGTTCAGGTTTGGATTGTTGGGGCGGATGGCCGCTGATGTTGGCATCTTTTGGTCAACCTCAGCAGTCGATGTCATTTATCCATTGAAATGGCATCTGCCTTGGTGTTCCACGGACGTCTTTGAGAGTGTTACACAAAGAGACAGTCTGAATCCTTTGAAGCATTGGCATGGGTTTATGCCGGATAGTCTATTAAGTCAATGACTGTGACCACACCCAAATACCGCTTCAGGAATGTGACCGTTTCTATCCCAATTCGTATACAATCATAGCTTGCGAGCGAAAATTCAAGAAGCGGACTATAAAAGAAGCATCGTACACCTCGGTCAGTGGCATCTGCGAATGGCCCACAAAAATGATCATGCATAGTGACCTGCTATTGCGTGACCATCGCAGCGCGAAACCATTGGCATGCCACCGGAAATCGATACCTCTGTATTTGAAGAACAAGCCAGGTAAAGCAACCCCTGCGGAGTCCGTCGCACCTCCGTGCTGTGGCGCGACGTGCTGTGCAGGTACTTGTAGATTGCGCTTGAAGATCACTCCATCAGGCGCGTACCGTGCTGGTCGTGAAAGCGTGCGCCCACCCTGCCCGGCCGCGTGGCATCGGGTGCTACACCGGATGTCATGCAGCAGAGGTGTGACCGCCGTCAGACGGAAGCCGGAGCCGGACCGGTGCGATTGATGCCGCTGGGATCGGTCCCGCTGATACCATCCGGATCGGTCCCGCTGATACCATCCGGATCGGTCCCGCTGATACCATCCGGATCGGTCCCGCTGATACCATCCGGATCGGTCCCGCTGATACCATCAGGACCGGTCCCGCTGATACCATCCGGATCGGTCTCGCTGATACCATCCGGACCGGTCCCACTGATACCATCCGGACCGGTCCCACTGATACCATCAGGACCGGTCCCGCTGATACCATCCGGACCGGTCCCGCTGATACCATCCGGACCGGTGCGCCTGATACCATCAGGCTGGGATCGACCTGATCGCGCGCGCGTTGGGCGGCTGGACGGCGGCGTTGTGGTAGTCCCATTAAAGCCCGATGCTACGGCTCGTTGGGTGGTAATGAAGCTATGCATTCAGAGTGTGGCGCTCAACTTGGGGGAGGATATTGTATTGCCCCCCCCCCCCCCTCCCGTTTCCGCCGCCGGGCTTAGTTGGCGGTCATTATGACGCCGGAATGGATCATTGGCATGGGAGTGCTGAGGTCTGCTATTGTCGAGCTAAGGCAGCAGCGGTCCGAGAGTCTTTGCGTTAATGAACGGTGTGGCCGGGCTTCGGCTGTTCGGGGCACAGGTTAACGTCATTATGGCGCATCCTGCCCCGGTATGTGTACTCGGACGGATGACCGCTGTTTAAGTTAACTGATCTCGGTCTGATATGACAGTGGTAATAGCCTTATTCTTCGGAGAAAAATCAGGACAATGGAGATATAGATAATGTAGATGAATTCACTTCTGCTATTTGTTTCAATAAAATCATGTTGCCAAAATATCAACGCATCTATATCTCCATTCTCCCAGGTTTTCTCATAGGAATAAGGCTATTACTACCGTCTTATCTTTGTGAATATGCTCCTCGCAAATGTACTTAACAGCTTATATGACCTTGACCTGACTTGAAGTTGTAGGGATTTGTTTTGCGTCAGTGGTCTGGTCGAGGATTTTGTCTGCCTGACACGTGCGAACTTTGTTGACCTGACCTCTGACCTGGCAGGTCTGCTGATGTTCGGCCGCACCCCGGCCAAGGCGCGCGACATGGAGCAGCAGATCCGCACCCGTCAGGTCACCAAGGAGTACGTGTGCCGCGTCGAGGGCGAGTTCCCCAGGTCAGTGACCCGTCGTGCGCACGCGGTCGAGTCGAGCGAAGATCCGTGGATTCTGTTAGCTGGCGATGAGCGACAATCTCAGGCGAGCTGCTGATGGACACCGCGAAGCCCATTTTGGAGACGGGAGGCGACTCTGAGCGGCGCCGGCCCACCCTGGTTGTGCGCCAATATGTTGCCGCTGCAAGCGACACGCAGGTCCGGCGTGCTGTATTTGCATCATGCATCGCGGTCGTGATCTCGCTTGTTACATTGGGTCAGTTTTGCTCCGTCACGAAGACAGTGGCCCTGACGGGCGGCCGGCGGGCTGTCCTCGCCAGCGCCGCGAGATACGCGTACGCTGCGCATTTCCCAGCAGCGGCAGGGCTGGGGCACCGCGGGCGTAGCAGCGACGCGCTCAGCGCCAGCTCCGCCTCTGAGCCTGCTCAGCTCCCTGACAGAACAGCTCCAGCTCCCGGTGCTTGCGGCCGAGGGAGCGGTGAGGGGGGGGGGGGTGAGGGGGGGGGGGGTCGACTGATTCGGTCGGCGTGGCCGTGGGATCGGGACCGCTCCGGGCGGCCTCAGTCAGGGTCCAGCCGTGGCGCCGGTGCGGCCACCTCGGACAGATCCAGCAGCGGGCCGGCGTGGGGCCCTGCTGGGTCACAGTATGGCCACTCGTAGATTAATGATACTGCATGCCCCAATCGGATAGTGTGGTGGTCACGTGCGAGGGCGCAGGCAGAGCAAGACTGCTTTTAAATTATCGTAAAATTCCCCAACTTGGGCGTCCAGGTCTGGTTCGGCCTTCGTACCTCCTGGAAGCTGATATCTTCGCATTCCCCAATCGCACGTTCACGATGCTTTCAGCAACATAATACTTAGTTTTGTATAAAGGTTTGCCGCGTGGGCTGTTGCGCATTTGCGTACGAGCCAAGGTAGATTTGTCCTGCATCGTCACAAAATCACCACGGTTTTACCTCCCCGTTCGCTTCACATGTCGAGCTACAGTTATTAAGACGCAGGAAGACTGATGAGTGCAGGGCCGAGACCGGGTCGAGATTTCTACGTCCCGGCGTCATAGCGGCACGGGACAAATCCGTTCCGTTCTGACGATGGAAAAAGCGGGCAAGGGCGTCAGAGAAGTGTGATCGACGTGCAGACAGACACGCACTGTCCGGCGCGAATCATGGATCTGCTGTTGTAGAATGCCGTAAGGAGGAATGTCAGGTGCGGGAAACCAGAAAGGGCAAAGATGCGATACGAGCCGCTCAGTTGGGGTACATTTAACAGCTGCAACTTAACAACAGCCATCAAAACTGCCCGACCAATAGGAGCGTTGGTAATTGGCCAGGAAACGGCCTTCAAGAACTGATTTTGAATGTAAGTCGCTGAAGCCTAAACTGAGGGAGACGGGACCATGCGAGATACACACTCATATTGTCTTGTTCACTGTCACCAATACCCACCCAGCAGATAATTATCTAAACAATGCGTTAATGACAATTGCCAAGCCGTATGTAACTGCCAGCTCATCGACGTGATCGTCTGAATTGTCGGCCCCGGCCTGGCTCAGCCAGCCAATTTCAGCCGGCGCTATTAGTGAATCAGCGCCGTTATGCTGCAGTAGTGAGCCCCACCGCCTGTTTAATCCTCATGAAAGGTGGGCTTCCCAACGGACCAAACCCACTGGTATTAGTTGCCGAATATGTCCGGTGCCATTAGCTGAGCCCACATTATATGTACCATTGTGCTTGGTCTCATTTCATTACCATTAGCTCACGCAACATGATCACGATATTATATGTACCATTGTGTTTGGTCTCATTCCATTACCATTAGCTCACCCAACATTATCAAGATGTCAGTTTACAGCTATCTTTCCTCTGCTCCGCCTCGCTCGTCCTGTGCCACACAGACCCCGTCACTGGTCGTAAGCTGACGAGCGCATGTTGTCCACGGGCACCGCTAGCAAGCTTCGTTTCGCGACTCAGTTCGTCAACGCCGACATTCTCGCCGCGGCAGCCAGCCTGCGCACGCCGAGTGCGCCGTTATTGTGTAGTTGATGCGCGCCGGAGAGCCGCCCCGCCGGACGCTCGCCGCCGCCCGGCCGGCCGGCGCCGGGCGGATAAGGCACGGCCAGCGCGGCCGTCTCCGCGGCCCGACAGCGGGACCTGCTCGATCGTATCACCGGCGCGGCCGGCGGGCCGGGGCGAGGCGCGTGCCCGATCGCGATCGCCCCCGCCCGCCGCCGCATTGTTGGTCGGCTCGAGGACCCGCCGGCGTCCGGTGGGCGCCGCCGAGGGCACCGGCGCCGGCACGCGCCGCCGCTCGAGGGGCGCTGCCGGGGCCGTTAACGAGGCCGCAACGGCGCCGCTGGTGCCCTCAGCTGGCGCCCCGGCGCCGCTCGCCAGAGTCTCAGCTGGCGCCTCGGCGCCGCTCCGGAGTCTCAGCTGGCGCCCCGGTGCCGCTCGCCGGAGTCTCAGCTGGCGCCTCGGCGCCGCTCCGGAGTCTCAGCTGGCGCCTCGGCGCCGCTCGCCGGAGTCTCAGCTGGCGCCTCGGCGCCGCTCCGGAGTCTCAGCTGGCGCCCCGGTGCCGCTCGCCGGAGTCTCAGCTGGCGCCCCGGCGCCGCTCGCCGGAGTCTCAGCTGGCGCCAGCGGAGCGCTCGCCCTAGCGGACGCGGCGAGGTCACTGCTGGCTGACACGACCGGCGATCGTACGTGTGCGCCCGCGGAGAGCCGCCGCTGAGCGATTCTGCCGCCGGCGGCAGGCGGAGGCTTACGTCGAAGTGTCCCAGGCTATTGAGCAACTTTGTAATTCATTCGATAAGTTTGAGCGATTAGTGCTCGGTGATTTTATGCTGAGCGGCTTTGAGTTCGTCAGAGCTCATTGGTACGTGCTCAGTCTGATCGCCTCTGGATTCGTCTAGCTTAAGGCTTTAATTGCTTCGCGCCACGAAGCCAATCTCGTGTAGGGGCGCGGTTTTGTTTTCGCATGCAGGCCGTGCACGATCTTGAATCGGACTGGGTGTTCGTCTCGGCCCGACTTGACGCATTCCCTCCCGTACCTTTGTCGCAGACTTTGCTGTGGATGCTTTTCCGTGTATGCCTCGGTTGACGTAACGCCTCATTTGCTTGGGACGTTTGTGTAATCCCAGCGCGTTTCGTCGCACTCCACGGATCCTGGAGGACCGTTTTCCATCCTCTAGTCAAGATTGACGCCGTGCAGGTCCGATCCTTTTGTGACCGGGAAGTACATTGAATCCTCCCAGTTCCTCTTCTTCTCCCGCACACCCGAGTGCACCTTCTCTCCCGGCCGCCCTTCCCTCGTTCCTGCTGAGACGAGGGGAGGGCAGCCGGTCTCGGCACTGAACTCCGTACGGCCCGGCCGGGCCTAGGTGCGCACCGCCCTTGCAGCCGGGCCGCGCCAGGTCGTCTCTCGCCTGACTGCTGTCGAGGAGCGGCACGCATGAGCGCACACGCCTCGGCGAAACAAAGCCCGGCTCAGCGCGGGCCCGCGCGAGTGCGGAAACGTCCATTATCATTCTCGCCTCTGCCCGCCAGCCGAGCCCTCTCGCCAAGCCAAGCACGGCGGTGCCGCGCATTGTGTGACGTCACGCGACCGGCGAGCCAATCAAAACAGGCGCGGCCGGGCCGCGCGGACACGCAGGTCCGGCGGCCAGTGCGCTTGTGTTGGCCCCGAGCCCTCGAATGGACAGGAGTGGGCTGCGACTATTCGGCCGCCGAACAGGTGCAGGAACTCGGGTTGTTTAAGCTATGTTGATGAATGTGGGGGTGCTGATGATCAAACAGTAGATGTGTCGCCCTCGATGTTGAGCGCGGTAAATCTCTCGCCCGGAAGGAAGGCGAAACCGCGCATGGGGGAAAACTGACCTGAAATAATGACATGAGCTATCAGGTATGCTTTTCTGCACGAAGGAAGTCACAAATGATGGTGAGGGCGGGGGGAGCAGGAATATTTTTAAAACCCATTTGAACTTACTTCGTTATATGAACCGCCATCGGGCTTGCGCAACTCGTTCAAGGTTGGAGTGGGTCAGCAGGCGACCTTGACCCCCCTCCGAGTAAACCCCGTTTTTTGTTTTATATTTTGCGGTCGTTTTGTGATTTCAGTTAATCATACCATGAAATTCCGCAACTCACTTAACTGTTGTCACATGATCCCCAATATTCCGTCACCGTAAATCATCGACGGTGATTACTCATCGCTTGATGGAACTAGCCCGACACACCTGTTTACAGATAGTTATACATTAAGCGGGAATCACCTGCCAAGCGCACACACCAAAATACTGTGGCGGCGTTCGTGCACGCGAGAAGCGCCGCTGCTAGGTTTGAGGCACCACGGCGCTGCGGCGGAACAAATCGGCGATGTCCGTTCAACTCCCAGAGTTGGTCTGCAACTGGTTCTGAAGGTGGCTCAGGGAGTGCTGACGTCTACGGGACGCCGCCGCTGCACCGGAGCAGCTGAAAGGAGCCACGCCGCCGCCGCAGTCTCTGTCAACGGCCAAATCCTTTGAATGCCTGTCGGGATTCTGCGCAGTTTTAAAGTGCATCATTCCGGGAGAGGGAAGGCAATTTCTAGAGCCAACGGGGGGAAAAACCAATCAGACTGATCGAAAACGGCGGCGCGAACGCAGCGATGTATGATGTTGTTGCACGGTGAGATGGGTTGGGAAACTTGGGTGAATCCCGCTGTAGCATCTTTTGACAAACAAAGTCCTTGTGATGTCGGGATGGAGTGGAGCAACGCCGTCAAGCCTGACGCAACGCACGGCTGAACGAGCTATCCCACCAGCCATGGGCTCCTATTCCTGGAACTACCACTACACACCTTGCGACAGTCAGCCGTAGTTGCCAACTGCTCGCTAGACACCAGCTGTGGCGTGTTGGTGCCGCCCACACCCCCGCCACAGCTGGGTGCAGCCTGCTCTTAACGCGAGGCTCGGTGCCGTCCTCAGGCATGCGCAGAGCCAACGGCACTGGCTCATGGCAGCCGGTGCCGCCTACCGCCGCACTATCAAGCGACTGAATCGCCGACATGCGCCAACATCAGGCGTCCCGACCTGACACCAGGCACTCGGTGTCTGTCCAGGCGCCAGGTGCCCGGTCCTGATGCCAGACACGGGGTGTCCGTCCAGACACCAGAAGTCCCGTTCTGACACACGTGTCCCTGTCCAGGCACTAGGTGCCCCGTCCTGACACCAGACACTAGGTGTCCCGTCCTGACACCAGGTGTCCCGTCCAGGCACCAGGTGTCCCGTCCTGACACCAGACACTACATGTCCTTCCAGACACCAGGCGTCCCGTCCGGACACCAAGCGTCCCGTCCAGGTACCTGGTGTCGCTTTCAGCTGTCCGGTAGCTGTCCTGCAGTTCCATGGCCGCCAGCAGCGCAGGCTAGGCGTCAATTGCCGGCCATGCCATCACAGCACACCTTCATCCAGTGGACTGTTGTCTGCAGCCGTCTTCAGCTGCCACGCCGTCTGGTTGTGCGGTTCTTAGCGCCTCCATCCAGGCCTACCAGTGCAGCGGCACCATGTACAGCAGCGCCTTCCGCTGGACGTACGGTCCGGCCGGTTCCTCCAGCCCCCAGCGGTCTGGCGCGAACGCGAGGCGCAATAGCGGCTCTCGACGCCCCTGCGCCCAGACTTGTCATGCCTTAGCATCGGAAGAGTAATGGAGCCGTTGGTGCTGGCGCCCACTGGTGTGCGCACTGCGCCGAAAATCAGCGGTTCCTGGGTGCCTGATAAGATCAGCGCTGTGATGAAACATGAAGCGCCTCATGCGGGCGGCGAGTGGACCGCCGCTCGCCGCCGAACCGCTAATCGAGTCGGTCAAATATGCAGGCGCTGATTCGGTCCGGCGCGTCTCGTGGGCTGTTTTTCTGACGATCGACCGGCTCTGGTCGGGCGGAGCGGCCGCAGGTACTCAGCCCGGTGCTGGCGCGGCGCCGGCCGGACCGTATTGACCTAACGTGCCGCCGCCGACTGGCACGGGTGTCGCCGGCCGGCCGGCGCCGCGCCCGGGCGGTGATTAGACGACGCCCGCGGCGCGGCGCCGAGCGCCCCGGTCGCGCCGCCGCCGGGCGCGCGGCAATCGCGCCGCGGCCGTGGCGAACGAGGCGCGTCCGTGTCATCCTGCAGTGCGCGAGGTACTACGTCTGGGAGAAGGCGTGTTTTGAACGTCGATATGCTGTTACCTGCCACGCCCTTTACGGTGTGTGACGGAGACCAGCGTTTCGGCGCGATTGTGCAGGGTCAGAGGATGTGCCGCGCTCCTGGACGCACTACGCCAGAAACAGTGTTCATTGCGCAGTTTGCGGATCAATAGGTTCTCCGGTGAAAACCCCAGGACTTGATCCGCCGGTGCGTTGTCGATTGCCGTTTTTGTCGTCACTGGACGGCGACATCCTGGATTGTGCATCACGAAGGTGGTCCGTATAGTATGACACTGCGGCCGTCCTCATTATACGCCTAGCGGTCGGGAAAAAGCTGGGATCAACCTCTGCAGGTTCTCGTGTGTCATTGCGAGATTTTCCGGACGCAGTAACTTCAATCACTATCATTAGGCGCACGGGAGCTTTAGTATCCAGTTTCTCGAGTACGCCAAAGCCGTAGCTGCACGCTCCGCCCGCTGGCGCCGGCTGGTGTACATCCCTGCTTGGTCTGTGCTGTCCCTGTCTGCTGGTCACATCACGTCGGCCGGGCTATCAGCGCGAACCATCCCGCCGCTTGGTACCGTGCGCGCGCCGGTGCCCAGCCGGTGCGCTATCTTCTCCGCCGTCTGCTACCCCGTGCGCCCGACTCTCCGCCGGGTTCGGGAAGCGGCAGCCTCCATGGCGGCCACTCCGCTCCACCGCGTGGTCACCACAGAGCGCCGCTTGGACCACCGTTGAGCAACTGCCAGACCGGCACTGGGCTGGGCTGGGCTGGGCTGGGTTGCTGAGAAATGTGTTCTGAAGCGAACTTTGGTGCGCCGTAGACGGAGTGGTCAGCGACACGAGCCGTTGTCATTGGCCCCTCTCGTGCAGTGAGGTGCTCTTCTCTTGATCCTGTGGTCTCTTCTGCTGTGATCGGCAGACCCTTGCGGGGGGGGGGGGGCAGGGCTTCGGCTGGGGTCCTTCGACCGAGCGGAAAGCCTAGGTGGGGCGCCGGGAGTGGCGTGTCCGGGAGGTCCCGGGTTGGTCTGGGGCTCGGGCTGCTCCGTCGGGATGATCTGGGGCCCGGGCTGCTCCGTCGGGCTGATCTGGGGCTCGGGCTGCTCCGTCGGGCTGATCTGGGGCTCGGGCTGCTCCGGCGGGCTGATGTGGGACTCGGGCTGCTCCGACGGGCTGATCTGGGGCTCGGGGTGCTCCGTCGGGCTGATCTGGGCTCGGGCTGCCCCGCCGGGCTGATCCGGGGCTCGGGCTGCTCCGACGGGCTGGTCTGGGGCTCGGGCTGCTCCGTCGGGCTGATCTGGGGCTCGGGCTGCTCCGTCGGGCTGATCTGGGGCTTGGGCTGCTCCGACAGGCTGATGTGGGGCTCGGGCTGCTCCGACGGGCTGATCTGGGGCTCGGGCTGCTCCGCCGGGTTGATCTGGGGCTCGGGGTGTCCCGTCGGGCCGATCTGGGGCCCGGGCTGTTCCGTCGGGCTGATCTGGGACTCGGGCTGCTTCGCCCGGCTGATCTGGGGCTCGGGGTCTAAGCGGTCGGCCCTTCAGTCATGTGTATGGGCCCCCAGGCCCGGCGCCTGAGAGGTGGGTCCCCTGACCTGATGGTTGGACCCCGAGGCCGTGGTGCTGAGGGGTCAGCTCCTAGCTCCGGCGACTGCACCCCAAGGCTTCATGGTCCAAAGGTCAGTTCTCTGACGTGGAGGGCGCGCTGTGGGGTCCTGCGTCTAAAAGGCCCGCTCCGATGGGCGAGCCTTTGGGAGCCGCCGTCTGAGGTACTGGCCTGTGCTCGGGTGGTCGGACCCGAGGCCCTTGCGTGTGATGTGCCGGCTCTCCACTGGCTCCTGCACTGACCCACCGGGGCGGTCAGCGTCGGTGCCGGGAAGAGGCCGCCGCGATCTGAGGGAACTGCGTGCGGCGCCGAACTTCGGCGAACGCGCGGGCTCGGTCCGCGGCGCCGCTCCGGCCCGGCGCGTCTCGCTCGCCGCGCGGCGGGGGAGCCACAGTCGGCACGCAGCGTCCGCTCCCCGCCGGCCACGTGATGGGGCTGAAAGAGCCGCCGGCGTCTCCAGGGCTCACGTGGTGCGTCGGTCGGCAGAGATGCGAGTGTCCAGGGAGGAGCAGAGACTCGGTGTGTGTCTTCGATACTTTCTTCGACAGGAGGCGGTGGTACTGCGGGTAACTGGGGAAAAGCCCAACTCTCGCTTGCTATGACACGGCTCAAAGCAACCGTCGGACCCGCGGTTACCCCGCCCAGACCCGCGAGCCGCGCCGCACAGAGCACCTGGCCAGATTGTCCGCCGCGCCCCCACGCTGCACCGCTCCGTCGCAGTGAGCCTTACCCCGCCCAGACCCGCGAGCCCGGCCAGACTGTCCGCCGCGCCCTCACGCTGCACCGATCCGTCGCAGCGAGCCTTACCCCGCCCAGACCCGCGAGCCCGGCCAGACTGTCCGCCGCGCCCTCACGCTGCACCGCTCCGTCGCAGCGAGCCTTACCCCGCCCAGACCCGCGAGCCGCGCCGCACAGAGCACCCGGCCAGACCGTCCGCCGCGCCCTCACGCTGCGCCGCTCCGTCGCAGTGAGCCGCTGTCCTGCAAGGAGCCGATCGAGGTGGTCAGCTACAAGATCGGGGTCTGCAAGGTCTCCCCCAAAGGCAAGGAATGCCTCACCGAGTTCAGCCGACTCAACTTCAACGGCCGCTCCTCGGTGGTCGTCTGCAGGACCGCACACCGGCCGCATGCACCAGATTCGTGTGCATCTGCAGTATTTGGGTGAGTTGGGCGGCGCACGTGCTGGGCGACGCCGCCGGCGCCAGCGCGGGCGCTGGAGCCGCATGCAAGGCATCAGAGTGAGGTTATGACCCTTGGACGACTTCGCTGCGTGCTTAGACGTGAGTTAAGTGGCGCAAGTTAAGATTTACTGTGCTTTGTTGGGGCCATGTCGAAGCAGGCAGTGCTAGCTCACGGAAGGAATCGCATGTATGCCGCTGAGTGGACTTCGTTCGTGCTTTTATCACGCCAAGGCCAGACGAGCGCTGAAAACTCGGAATACTTGGAAACAGGAAGAGCGTTCAGCAATTCACACACTGAGTCCTTGGCTGGTACTGGTCCAGCTTCCCGTCAACGGTCATTCCTTCCACGTCACCTGCGGCGTAGTTTTGTAAGGTGTGGTTAGTAAAGGGCTGAACAGTGAAAACGGCGCAACTTACCCTAACATTTGACATGACGTCCAGAAACCACTAGATTCATCGTAAGCCTTCCACGTTGAAAAACTGTAATCGAACAGCTGATAACTACGCGTCCTTTCCTACACTATCAGTTTAATGAAGCATTCATGCTGCTGTCCGTGCAGCAAGTGGCCCTTTCTGACTTGAGTTTCCGTCGATTTGGAGTAGAGAGATCGGACTCCATTGTCTGTATCTGTGGTCCCAGCCAGAAGAATGCAAAACATTGTCCTCCTTACTGTCCATTTTTGTCAGGTGTCAGGCAAATTCTGACAGGCAACGTTTGTGATAGACCCCGGTCTTGTAGCAACAACGCTTAGTATGCATTATTCCACCCTATCTTCGTCCTCGCTGTTAAACACATTGTTTCAGAGCACAAACACTTCCGTGGGCGATGGTATCAAGGTGACCTCTTAGTTCCAAGCATTTCTCGTCTCCCCGCATCGCAGTCATCAGCGCGCTAAGATGCGTGTTGCGATGCCGAGAAGGCGGCCGGTGTTCTACCCGACAAAGTCATTTGCTGACGAGCGTTAATGTGGCGTTCCAGAATGGCGGCTGTGCATTTCTTGCGCTATTTTCACCGGGTAACAGGGCCTCCAATAAGTGCAATGCACTTTGATGTCATTTTCAATTCATTTACTGTGCATTTGTAGTCAATAAAACGACGAGGAGGCTTGCCCGACCCGCTGCCCGGTTCAAAACATCGTCCAGTGCGTCTTCCCTGACCCAGAGCGTCTAACCATCGCCCTGTCACCGTCACCCGCCGGCCAGTTTGTTGCCTGAGCTGACGGCCGGTCACCCCAAAGTCCAGCCTCTTGTGATGCGCCAGCCATCGATCTGAAGGTGTTCACCGATCCGCGGCAGGCGCGGCTGCAGGTGGCAGCCGCTGCTGAGCTCCTCCGCCCCTGGCGTGTTGAGTGCTGCTGCCGCCGTCCCTCGACCGCTCTGCGGTCCCGAGTCCTCCCGAGCGCGGGCGTCAGCGGCTGACAGGTGACGTCCGCTCCCACAGGGTACCCAATCATCAACGACCCGCTATACAACCACACGGTGTTCGGGCCGCAGAAGGGCAAGGGCGGCACCATTCTGAAGACGGACGAACAGCTGATCCAGGACCTCATCGCCATCCACAATGCCGAGAACTGGCTCGGCATGGACGGCGATGTCGAGCTGAGCATGTTCAAGGCCAAGGAGGCCGGTGAGTGTCGACAGGGCGCGAGGCGGGCGTCCGACTCCGCGGAACGACGACCCGCGCCGTGGGGGTTGTGCTCCTGCCTTCGGGCACCGTGTCTAGTCAGTGGATGAAGCGAAACTCGTGAGGGGCCCGCTCCTCTCCCTCCTCTCGTGTGTCGACGTGGTGACATGTGTGCCGGTCGCTCGCCGCTCTCCGCCACCGCCGCCGCTGACCTCTGGCGCCGCCCCCAGTGGACAGCCAGCCGGCGGCGGAGGTGCCGGCCGGCGCCGGGCGCTGCCCGGCCGGCTCGCCGCTGCCCGCCAGCCCCGGCCCTTCGGACGGGTCCGCGCCGAACGTCACCGTCGGAGCTGAGGCCCAGCCAGGTCAGAGCCCGCAGAGCACGGGGTCCGCGCCGCCGGTCCGTGCCGCCGTCCGGCCGCCGGTCCGTGCTGCCGTCCGGGCCGCTGGTCCGGGCCGCCGGTCCGTGCCGCCGTCCGGCCGCCGGTCCGTGCCGCCGTCCGGCCGCCGGTCCGGACCACCGGTCGGCCGCGAGCGCCAGCACGACGGTGGAGAGGGCAGGGCAGGGGTGAACGAATTCTCAGACTAGTTCCCTCGCTGTCGTGCTGCACATGAATGTTCTGTTCAATGTGTGGTGTTATGTTAAGTAAAGGATGCATATCGCACGCTTAGCTAGCATAAGCCTCTACCGCTCTGTTGGCTAATTGGAGATTTCGGTGACATCATCGGTCTTTACGGCGGCGCCAGGCGGCACCAGGCATGCATGCGCAGTGCCAAACAAGTTGTGTGCAAGGAATGCCAGCCTTTCACGTTGAGAGCCTTGTTGGGACCGTGAATGCATTTCTCTTCCGTAGTCGTACCCTTTTCACCTTTCATTGACGGATGACATTGATGAAGTTGGAGGGTACAAATCGCGTAGACACTTGAGGTGTTAGTTTCTGACCGGCCATCCCTACCACGTCTTTGCGCCGACTGCCTGTCCCGAATTTGGAAATGATTTTTGTAAAAGAAAGGACCTGAAAATGACATCAGTAATGGGACTACGCCCCATTATGTTACCCCCTTCAGGACTCTTAAATTGTCTTCATGATGTGAAACAAAGAATACGCGACGTTTAATGGTCTATGTCGGCCACTGTAAGCGCTGGAATACGTCACCCGGCGCTGAAAATCTCACCAGTTTATGTCCGAGGGCAGCATTGCCATGCAGTTCCTGGCCGAGTCTGAAATGGATTGTCCGACATATTTCTTGGACGTTATTTGGTATTTCCACATGGCCGTGCGACGGCCCACAACCCGTCAGTGGCAGGCGCCCGTCGGCTTCGGCGCGTCCTGCATGGGGACGGGCGGACCCGCGCCCCGCGCGAGCCGTCAGACCTGAGTCTGTCTCGGAGCCGAGCCAACGTGTTTGTCCTCTCCGGACGACGGCTCACGCCGCGGCGCTGCCTCGCTCGGACTGGAGCGCGGAGCGCGACGAGGAGCGAGTGGCTCCTGTTTGAAAGAGTAGAGTAGAGGGCTGATTGTGGATGCAGAACTCCACTCCGCTTGGGGTTGTACTTAGTCAGCCTGAGACAGAACTCCGCTCTGTTCGGGTGTACTTAGTCAGCCTGAGACAGAACTCCACTCCGCTTGGGGTGTACTTAGTCAGCCTGAAACAGAACTCCACTCCGCTTGGAGTGTACTTAGTCAGCCTGAGACAGAACTCCACTCCGCTTGGGGTGTACTTAGTCAGCCTGAGACAGAACTCCGCTCTGTTCGGGTTCGGTGTACTTAGTCAGCCTGAGACAGAACTCCGCTCTGTTCGGGTTGTACTGTGTCAGTCCGGTTGTACTGTGTCAGTACTGACATAGAACTCCGCTCCGTTCGGATGTACTGTGTCAGTCTTGAGACAGAGCTCCGCTCCGCTCGGTGTGCTGTGTCAGTCCTGAGACAGAGCTCCGCTCCGCTCGGGTGTACTGGGTCAGTCCTGAGGCAGAGCTCCGCTCCGCTCGGGTGTACTGGGTCAGTCCTGAGGCAGAGCTCCGCTCCGCTCGGGGTGATTGGGGCCAGTCCTGTGGACTTGCGGTGTTTGATGTTCCATGTGATGTTCTGTAGTAACACCGGAGCTGTAACTCGAACCCCGGGCGCTGTCGGGTGCTGTGCTATGCTGTGCTGTGCTGTGCTGTGCTGTGTTCATGCTGTGCTCATGCTGTGCTCGTGCTGTGCTGTGCTCGTGTATCGCTCGCAGTCGATGCCCTCGAAGCCCCAAATCATTACCGTCACCGCCACTGGCACCTCCGTCAGCGCTGTCAGTATTAGTGTCGTGCCTCATGCTGTCATGATGGCCACGGCCGCCGTGGTGTGTGGCAGGCGGTGCTGCGTCGGGGAGCGGTCGGAGACAGGCGAGGCGAGCGTCCAGACCGACAGCGCGACCTCGAGCCACGCCTTCCGGCGCGACCTGATGACCGTTGACCCGCACTGCTACGAGTGCAAGGTCAAGTACAGGGACCCCAAGCCCAGCGACCTGGTCATGTACCTGCACGCGCTGAAGTATTCGGTGAGTGCACCGCAGACGAGGGAGCGAGCGGGGGCAGGGTGTGCTACCGAATTACGGTGCGTTGCCAAGGTGTGTTACCGAGTTACGGTGCGTTGCCAAGGTGTGTTGCCGAGTTACGGCGCGTTGCCATGTCAGTGTCGACGATTGGGTATTGGTTGTTTGCACTTGTTCGTCCCACGTGTGCGTGTAAATTATGTTTCGGGGTTTCGCCGTGGTTTAGCTTATACGGGTTTGAGAGAGTGATGGCCCGCCAGGACGTGCCGGATTTGAAGCCGCTCCACTAATCCATCACGTTACGAGACGTTAGCTCGTCCATCCTCGGCCATGTCTCTGCGTGTGTGCTGTCTGTCGGTGTGCAGTGTATCGGCACAACTTGTCCTACCGCTGCCTGTGTGCTGTCGGTCAGTGTGCAGTGTGTCGGCGCAGCCTGTCCTACCGCTGCGCAGTGTGCTGACGCCGCCTCACGTGCCGCAGGGCCCGGGCTGGGAGTACGAGACACAGCTGCCGGACTGGGCGGCCGAGGCCTGGTGCGACCCGGACGGCAAGGCTTGAGGCCGGCCCGACGGTGGCGCCGCCCCGGCGGCCGCGGCCGGAACCTCGCCGGCCCGCGCCGCGTATATCAGGCGGGCGCGCGGCGCGACCGGCGCGGCGGCCGCGGGAGGCGACGGTTGCCGACGCGGCGGCTTCCCGCGGCGTCCCGCCGCCTCGAAATACTTCCAGATACAAGTATTTTGTCATAGCTGGGGCCGAGGCGAGCGCGCCGAACTTCGTCTTTCCATCCTTGGATGGCTCTGGCCCTGGAGCCGGGTTGTAGCGTAGACGCGGCGCGCGCGAGTGTGCGGCGACGCGCAGCAGTGCAATCTTATCAGCGCTGGGCGTCGGAGCGGTGGGCAGTGCGCCGGGCGCCGGTATGTTGTGTTGGTTGACTGTCGCACCGGGTCATCTCGCGTCGGCCGACGGCGCGGCGCAGTGCTTTCTGTACTTCCGTGTTCATAGCGTCGTTTAGTGTCGTGACAACTCGAATCAAAAGAGCGCGGGCGAGTGGCGCGCGCCGTCCTGACTGGCTCTGTGTTCGGCGGCGCGAGGCACGAACGGACCGAGCGCACGCAGCGGCGCGCGTGTAAATGCCTTGTTGTTTGTCAGGGTTTCTAAGGACTAATGGGCACTCGCCCGGTCTCGAGGAGGCCGCCGTTAACCAGTCGTACTAAAATAGTTGTAATGCCTGTCGGCGCACGCCGAGACGGCTCTTCTCTCCGGGAGCATGGCTGGCGCGGGAGCGCGTCCGCCGTCGGACGGCGCGTCCCGCCCCCGTCGACAGCGCGAGGTCGGACCGCGAGCCCGGCCGACGCCACCCACCGGCCGCCGTGCCTTGATGACACCCCTCTGACGTCACAGCCGGCCCGGCGCTGTGGCAGTGCCTTGGTTTTACCTCAGCCGCGCCCGGCGGCGCCCCGGCCGCCGTCGGCCGTCGCCGGCCGCCGGGCCGCGTCGGGTCGCGCCGGGCTGGCTTCGGGGGTCCGTCTCGTGTCCGGTCGGGCGGCGCGCGTGTCGTCTCTCGGCGCTGTTCCTACTGGTCCGATCGGTGTCCGTGTGGCCGCACTCCGCGGACGCGTCTCAGCGCACCTGCGAGAGCTTTGGCCCAATAAAGCCGCCAGACGTTCGCCGTGTTTTCGTCCGCTTTGGCCGCGGTTGTGTGCTGCTGCGCTGTTTGTGCGCCCTGTTTGCCGGACGTGACGTCCGGGAAAATAGTGTTTGCCGCGACTCACGTCCGGGCAGAAATTAGAGTGTTGAGTAAATGGTTGGAAGTAAGCCATGACAGATTTTGGGTGAAATGGTGTTTTTTCCGCACGGGAAATGGACTACCAGAGCGCGGGTATCGTTTCAGAATCCGCTATAACGGCGGCTGATGCGTCTCGGTGCGCGGAGCGTGCTTCCTGCTCGAGTATCCCCCGTTACCATACGTTGTGTGGTGATGGACGAACAGTTCAATCAAGTTTGGTTTACTCTGAAACTGTCATGGGGGACACCAAGCTTCGAATGAAGTCAAATGATAGCATTACACACGCATACAAATGTACGTGCAATGCATGCCCAACCGCAAGGAAGTAAAACGCCTCGCGCGTCTTCGTGGCTAACTTGATGGCGCATGATCGCTTTAGATAAAAGACGCGAGAAGCACGAAATCGACCATAAAACACGGCAAAAGCGTTATAGCATGGCAGAGATACACGGATTTTCATGAACCACATGCTTTAGTTGAGGGCAAGTGATGCGTACTGTGACATTGCGATAGCCCGCAGAACGAGGGGATGCCTATGACTGGAAAAAAATACTGAGTTGTATTTCTGAAATAAAACCGAAGAAAAGAACAAAGCCCAGGACGTAAAGCAAACCGAACGCTTTAATGTGTATTTCATTGTTCATTGGTAAAGACAATTCGCGAGGCTTGTACACGTATGCCAGCCACGAAAACATGGTTATCCTTTGCCTGAATGACGTGTGCCCTGGTCCTAGCCACATGTACAATAGTTATGACATGGTGGGCGGGCCATCCGCTCAAAAATGTAGACAGCATCTCCATTCTAACAACACAGGATCCTCATTCTCGTTGCGGGCCGCGAAGGATTACCCTTTCGGCACAAAATGCTGACCTTTCGCTGTCCATTTTGCTTGAGCTACATCATATTGGGGACGTTCCCTGACAGGCTTCAGTGCGTGGCGTCTGGATGTGCGTCTCGTGCGTGTCATTCGGCGCGATCTCCCCGTTTGTTGATCATGTTCGTTTTGATTGTTAATCACATCCCACAATCAATCTGATGATGGTGTGATGGCATCATTCGACCATCCTGGTGCGTGGGGACTGCCGATTCCAGCCCCAGACAAGCTTACACCTTAAAGACCTTTGAATTGTTCCAGCCTTGCTCCTACTTACCTGGTCCCAACCAAGCCTTGAATAGAAGTTTTGCTGACGGCTGCGAGGAATCTGCTGTTGCATTGGATGTGTGGAGAGCGAAGCTTACGTATCAGTCAGCCCAAATCATCGCCACTAATAGCAGCCTGCGCAAAGCCAGCGCTTTTTGTGGACGACGGCTTAGGCATTAAAACCGGAATTACGCACATCACTGCCTCACAGAGTCGAAAATTGCGCTGGGAAGATTATTCACGCCTGAAAGGCTTCGCAATGCATGAACCAACTAAGAAAAGCCCTCCAGTTTTCACCAGAATTGTAGAGTCGAGTGGGTCCCGACTGCTCTAACAACTTTTCAAAGAACATACCGCAAAAATCACTTTACTAACGCAAGTAATCGCTGCGCTAGAGCCCCACGAAAGAAGGCAATTCAAGGGACGTTAGCCAGGCCTTGTAATGCGACCAGAAGTAAAGTCGCCACACACAGTCATCCATAGGAAGTGCGGCAGCACGCGCGTGTGCGCTCCTCCACGTAAGACGCACATCTACATGCTACAAGCTATTACGGAGGACAACCATTTCACGCTTCGTTAGTTGGTAATTGCTCTAGGAATTGTTGGACGAGTCGTCGGCGCACGTCCTAGCTCAGGTGCCACTCGTGGTAAAGAACCGCGGCAGTCAAGAATGAAGCCTTACTCCGTCGATCCCAAGTGTGCCAGCTACGCCATCGAGACGAACGAACGGTCCTGCACGGGTATACCAAATACTGATGCTGTGCAACGGAAACGGATGCCGCACACACGTCATTCTTTCGTTAAAAAGAAAATAAAAGACAGCGGAACCGTCGGATGTATATGTTTTACTTTGGTCTACATATACCTGTCATAAAACCACGGCAGATGCACATTGCGCATGACTTCTGCATGATGTGACCGGCGTTGCAGCAGAGGTCAGCCGATGACTAATGCACAGTGGAACAAGCGGCCCTGGGCTCCAGCCAGTTGGCCAGCGACGGCAACAGAGCCCGTACTACACCACACATCCTGCGACAGACCACGCCTATGGCTGAAGTGATGCGCCGGAGACACGGGCTCATTAACACTGGCGGCGCGACAGCCGCAAACACTACTAACGAAACACCACCGTCAGACACAGCCTCACACACGCACGCCCGCCGCCCCGGCCGGCCCGCTAGCTCTGCGCCACCTTCCAGCTGCCGTCGAGGCCGTCGCACGGCTTGCCGATGATGCAGGTGCCAGTGACGGCCGGCCGCCGCAGGTAGAGCTCGCCCACGCGGCGCAAATCGTCGCGCGTGACGGCCTTGACGCGGCGCCGGTGCTCGTCGAACTGCTCGTCCGAGATGCGGCTGAGGAAGGTGCGCATGCCGCGGTCGGCCGGCACCACGGGCGCGTCCACCGCCTGGAACACGCCCAGCTTGGCGCCGTCCACATCCTCGGCGCTGAACGGGTGGTCGCGCGCCACGTCCGCCGCCGCGGCGAACGTGTCGAGCGTGCGCAGAGAGTTGGGGTCGCGGTAGCTGTAGAACGACCACAGGCCGCCGGGCGAGGCGATCGCGCCGCCGCCGTACGCGCCGCCCTTCTCGCGGATCTCGCGGTGCAGGTGGCCGAGCGAGAGGAGGGCGCGCCAGCACGCGCAGCGCCGCGTAGTCGGGGTGCGCGTACGGCACGGTGGGCAGCGAGCGCGCCGCGTAGTGCACCGGCAGCGGCAGCTGCACGTACGTCTGGCCGCCGGACGGCGCAAAGTCCGGCCGCACGCCAATCTCCTCGCGGCCGGCGCCGACCACGCCCGAGAGCAGCTCGTCGAGGCCGGCGAGCGCCGGAGGTAGGCCGGCGGCGGTGGCATTGAGTGCGCAGCGCATGCCCTCCTTCATCAGCAGCATGTCGGCCAGCATCTTCATCTTGTGACGAGCATGTCGAGTTCGCCGTCCTCCACCAGCTTCTTGGTAAAGCGCACCTGGTCGAGGCCCGAGTACAGCTGGCGGAGACGCGCCCGCCGCGCTCAGGTCGGCCGATGCCACGCCCATGGCGTACTGGTGGCCGGCGGCCGGCACGCTGTTGGCGAGTTCGGCGGCGCTCATCTGCAGCAGGCTGCGCAGCCGCTCGGCGTTGTCGAACGCGACGCCGGCGAAGATGTCCTGCCAGAGCGCGAACATGCGGCCGGCGTTCTGCTGCAGGCAGTAGGAGCGCAGCACCAGGCCCTCCTCGTAGCGGCCGGGCTCGACCGGGTCGTCACTGACGGCGACGGCGGCGGACAGGCCGCCCGTCCACAGCTGCTCCTGCTGGTCCTGCTGCCGGTAGTCAAGCCGCTGCGTGCCCATGCGCGTCAGCAGCTGACTGAAGAGCGGCAGCAGCGGTCGGAAGTACGGCGGCACGGTGGACGTGTCGATCACGCAGCGGAAGTAGGTGACGCCGTTGGTCGGCTGCTCAGACAGCTGGACGGGCACGCCGGACACGCTCTCGCGCCGCAGCGCCGGCCACTCGGTCGCGTCCGCGATCTGACGCACGTCCAGAATCGGCAGACTGGTCGCGTCGTCACCGTCCGCTTGCTTCTGCAACAGACGCCGGCCGTCCTCGAGCACCTGGCGGCGGTCGTCGTCGGTGAGCGCGGCCACCTTCCGCTCCAGCAGTTCGGCCTCCTGCCGCTGCAGGGCCGCCTCGTGGCCCGCCTCCGGCGTCATGACGGCCACCACGCGGTGCGGGTTGTCTCGCAGCAGCCGCGCCAGCCGCTGCTTGCAGCAGGCGCGGCTCGGCGGCCAGCTCGGCGCGCAGCCGCGCCAGCAGGTCGTCCAGGCGCAGCGTGTCGGCCGGGTCGGCGCCGTGGTACCAGGGCGCCACGGCCTGCATCACCAGGCCCAGGCCGAAGTTCTGGCTCTGGTGCTTGCGGCTGAGCTCGATCCGGTGCAGGATGGCGTCGATGCGCTCCTGCTCGAAGCCGGTCTCGGCGGTTTCGTGCAGTGTGCGCTCGATAGCCTCCACCACCTTGTCGGCGTCGGCGTCGGCCACGCCCTGCAGGCCCACGGTGAAGGCCGTCTCGCGGCACGAGTTGTCGAAGCCGGTGACGTACGGCGTGAAGTCGGCGCCGAGACCCGACTCGATCAGCGAGCGGTAGAAGGGCGCGACGGGCCGCCCACCAGCAGCTCGGACAGAATCAGCATCAGCAGCGACTCGTAGCGGTCCGTCACGTCGCCCACCAGGAAGCCGACGGCCACGCTCGCCTGGCGCTCGGGGCTCGGCGCCATCGGGTCGTGGCGGCACGCCACGTGCACGCGGCGCGGCTCGCTCCAGCGCCGCTCCAGCGGCACGCGCGTGTCGCACGCGGCCGCCGCTGGCGCGCGCTGCAGGTACTGCTCGTCGATAAAGCGCAGACGCGGCGCCAGCGGCAGGTCGCCGTACGAGAAGAGGCGGCAGTTGCGCGGGTGGTAGTGCGTGGCGTGGAACTGGCGCAGCTGCTCCCAGGTCAGGTCGGGGATGCGCAGCGGGTCGCCGCCCGAGCAGTGCTGGTACGTGTGCGACGGCAGCAGCGCGTTCTGCAGCCGCTCGGCGAACACGCGGTGCTGGTCAGACAGCGCGCCCTTCATTTCGTTGTACACGACGCCCTTGAAGACGATGGGCGTGGCCGGGTCTTCGGGGTTTTCGTGCTCGAGCCGCCAGCCCTCCTGCAGGAAGTCCAGCCGCTCCAGACGAGGGCTGAACACGGCGTCCAGGTAGATAGCCAGCAGGTTCATGTAATCGGCCTCGTTGCACGTGCTGAACGGGTACATGGTCCAGTCGCTGGCCGTGAACGCGTTCATGAACGTGGCCAGGGAGCGGTTGAGCATCTTGAAGAAGGGGTCGCGCGCCGGAAAACGGTGGCTGCCGCAGAGCGTCGTGTGCTCCAGGATGTGCGCCACGCCGCTCGAGTCCGTCGGCGTCGTCTGGAAGCCCACGCTAAACACGTTGTTGGCGTCGTCGCGCGCCACGTGCAGGTACTGCGCGCCGCTCGCCTCGTGGCGCAGGCACGCGGCCGTGGCGCTCAGCTCTGGCACCTCCTGCACGCGCTCCACGCGGAAGCCGTGCACCAGCGAGTCGACGGCCGGCAGCTGGGCAGAGAAGGGCCGGCTCCACGGCCGCAGCCGGCCGCCGGCCAGCGGCCGGCACAGGCGCGACAGCATGGCTCGGCCGATGGCAGGGCTCGTGCAGACTCTGGCCGAGGGGAGCAGCTGGAGCTTATTTATCAGCACGCTCACTCTGGAATGGTGGCAACAGATGTCAGAAACAAGCAGTTAGGTCATGTCACCAATATAGCAGTGATTGATTCTACCAGAATATGATCCATTTAGTGCTGGCAAAATGCTGATCATGAGGTTTGCAAAGATAATTGTTAACATTGCTAACCTTGTGAGCAGTTTATCCAACAAACACACATCATCCAGAATTTACTCTGACAACCTGAGTCAGCAGCCATAGATACAACAATAAGAGGTTCCCTCCCAGCTGCCATATCTCAAATCCTCCCAATTACCTCCTAACCCCCTCCTTATTGCCCCCATAACTGCATCATAACCCGACTAATGCCCTCTTTACTGCCTCCCAACTGCCACTTTAGCAGAATTTGATGTGCTCCTATGACTTTGCAAACATGAAACTTAGTAACATTAATATGATGCAAACTATTTGCCTATACTGGAACCACATCAGTGACAAATATCAAACAATCAATGTTCAGAGGCTAGCAGAGTTTGTACAGTGAAATAAACTGATACCTAATACATGGCAAATTAACACTACATCAGGCATTACCATTGCCATAAAATTTGTCACTGCCAGGAAGTTGCCAGGCATTGCCGATGTCACTATATCAGACATAATCACTGCTACTAAACACCACTGTAATGCAACTAGAGATATTACCCATATCTGAAATCTATTCAATATTTTTAGATGTTTTTTGTTTTGGTAATTATGGCAAAACAACGGATGTGCTAGCACACTTTAGACCAGTACCTGCATCTTAAATGCAGGCTAATCAAAACCTTACAATAAGCCCGCAAGAAATACAATTGAATTTTGCGCATACATAGCATGTGGTGACAGGCTGCCTCCAAATAAAGACTATAAAGTCACTATAAAGATGTTATATAACTGCCAGATAAGGCACACATGGACAGCAAAGAGCTGCTCACATCATAGTTGAGGCACACACAGCCAGGGTTCAGGTAAGTGGCTTGGTGCAGCCAGTGCTGCTAGAAGTTTTATGGTGAGGGGGGGGCGAACAAACTGGCTCTCATGCTCTGCAATTGATGCTGGCAGTGTGCAGAGGTCCAAGCTCTTTTATTTACACTGTACATACATGCTCTGAAACTGATTTCACTGCTAGGCCTAGCATGTTCAATGTAACATTATTTTTGTACAAAACCCTGGGCCACTTTGTATTGCATTCTCCAGTCAACACCCATGGCACCTAAAACAACAGAAATTTGGAAACTTAGCTCCTTCCCCACCCCTGCAGTTCCTATGCCCCTGCACGTACAGTATCTTCTTGGTCCAAGCTGTCTAGACCATCTCGCCTGCAGGCTGCAGATCTTAAAGGTACCGTCGTTACTTATCGCAGGCTACTTACCAATTTAGCGCTAATCCATCTACCGAACACGGGAAATCTATTCCTGTCAGTGCTAACGTTGATGCCTACCTGAGTCTGCAATTTCCAATCGGTGGCCACAAACACAGTACGCGGCCCCTGCTGATCTTTGTCGAACGTTGACTCACGCGCAGGCACACAACCAACATGCTTCAACACACATCACCCTTCGCGCAGTCGACGTTTCACATGAATGTATGTAGCGCGCTGCAATTGTCCTGAAGCCCGAGTGGCGAATTTAGAGGTCAAACTTGGCTTATCATTTATCTTTGAAGATAACCTTGAATTCTATTAAACACGCTCATTTTCGATTAAAATATCATCGACATAATTTTTTTTCCAGCAAAACATTCCGGTGTCTTACGTTCATATTAGCAATTTCCTTTGCGTGCTTTCCCCGAGGTCATCCGACCACTACGGAGATGTCCAGAGTTGTTGTCGGGCAAGTGGGTGGTACTGCGCGTTCTCAGTGTTTTATTGTCGCTTGGGTTGAGGTGTGTTGGGTGCTGTTTTGGAACATTTTCGCCTGGAGGTGGGGGTGTGCGGAATATTTAATAGAGGTGAGCTGTGTTACATCAGAATAGGATACAATTTACTATCTGGTGTAACCTGTAAATAACCTCATTTCTGCGAACTTTTGGGACGCGTGTCTTGCATGCTTGTTGATATTTTTCCCAGACATTCGCAATTTGTGTGATGTCTTTCCTATGCGGTGTCTTGTAACGCAATGATATGTCATTAAATACCTTTGTAGTGCTGAAACTCGTGTTTTTTTTCCGATTCTGCCCATCCTCCAATAATGGCTTAAATGAAGTGTACCATATTTGTATGTGGTTTTGAATATTAAAAAAAGCCCCTTGGTGCAGTTCACAATCAGGCCATCACAAAGGCATGGTAAAGGTACATTAAAACAGTTCACAAGACCTAGACTCCCCTGGTTTCTCAGCTGAAGGCCCAACAAAATGCACCAGCTATTTTTTGCAAATTATTTCAAGTTGACCCAGACATCCATGATGCTGTAGTAATGCCATTAAACTCTACCCATTGTAATGGCTATGTAGAGATAAAGCTCAAGACAAAAGAATCTTTAGTTATTCATATTTGGTATTTTGTGAGTACAATCTCCACACATTACAGCTGTTGATTGGCTTGTGATCAATGTAGTACAAGGTGTGATAACATAATCAATGATGCAGGGGGAGGCATATTTACAAAATAAAGGAATAATGTTGTCTTGATCAGTCTTTCCACTTAGAAGCAGGCCAATAGCCTCTAGTGAACTTGTCTACCATATCTGATGCTTCTTTAATATCTTCAAATGTGGAACATTTTCTTAAAGGGTATTGTTTTAAGCAGTGTAGGGTAATAATTAGGGCTTCATGGTATCATAATAAGGCTTTGACATTATAGCCTTTTCAATGATACACAGCCACAAGGTAAACTGCAACAAATTGCCTGAAGATAACTGTGTTTTGTCTAGGTCACTAACCATGAGAACAATGCTAACAGCATGCTTTGGGCAGATATAGTCCGGCCCTCAATGGGGAAGAAATACATTGCATAAAGAAATAATATTTCTCAAATTGAGAGACTTTGTAATCTGCTCCAAAATCATGGTCTGCCATGAGATTTTATGATCTTCTGTGATCTTTCTTTGTTTCGTATGTCACATATATTATGAATCACTCAATAGTTCAATTTATCAATTCCTGACCCATCATTCTGATAGCTGCCCAAAATTGGAAGTTTTGCATATCTCTGCCCAATTAAGATTTAGTTAACATCTGGCATAGTTTGTGAAGCAGGGTTTTGTAGGGTCACTCTTTTCATGTTCCTAATAATCCTTTCCACCATAAACCCTATGTTAGAATCAAGCAGGCAGATGCATCTTCAAAAATACTGCAAGACTGAAATCGCACATAAAGTACCTCAAAGTACCAACTAGCCTAGTGCCTGCTGACATGGAAATATCAGCTCTCATGGTCTTGCCTCACAAGTGCTCTATGAGCACTTGTGCAGTGCTGATTCATTGCACACAGCAGATGAAATGTGGGCCAATGCCTAGCAGTATTCAATAGCATGTATGATGACCATCCACAAAAATAGTCTTCTAGCAGTGTTGGTATACTAAACCTTGAAGTCTTTTAAAGGGACTTGAGGCCCTTCTCTCACCATTAGTTTTTCATAACCCTAGCCATGCTAAATTTTTCATGACCTAGTCTAGAGCATGGTGCTGAAGTTTCAGGTCTTGCTGGCAAAATACATTGTTATTTTATCATTCTGGCAACAAACCCAATTTGTGATTCCTAGAGCTGATTGCTCAGAGTGTGGTGCACAGGAACTGAATGTGCAACAAATGGTGGTGCTGTAAAGGTCATCACAGGCAAAACTAGAAGAAGAAAATAGTAAAAAGTCCATTGAGAGCCCAGCATGGTTTAACCTGGTCTAAGGTCTACACACACGGGTGTTGGTCTCCTGCATCATTGCTGTGTATGTAAGCAGCATAGTTGAGTTATTTTTCAGCTATGTTTATCTACAAAAGAGTGTTTTATATGAGGAATTTATCATGATTTCTTCCTTGCATTTCTAGATTGCCTAGTTATCAAGATGTTGGGGGCCTCCTCATGGGGTGAAGGTGGAAATATCTTGCACCAGGGTGGTGGTTAATGCCTCTATTTTGTTATATTTGGCTGTTTTTATTAGGCATTAAGAGGTCAGAACTAGTAAAAACAAAATCTCACATATCATTCCTTCTCTTAACTGACAGGTTCAAATTACCTGCCTTGGTTGGCAACATTGGCTGCAGGAGAGGGAACAGTCTTAAGACTTGGTATGGTTGCTTCCTTTTGCAAGGGTTAGCTAAGAATAGATTAGATATGACTGTATTGAAGAATTGGTAAAAACCATTACTAAAGCAATCAATTGTCTGTCATGTTTGTCATGTTTCGAAGACACCTTGGCTAGGCTGTGCCACAGTTGTAGTCACATATGTGCTCTGGGTTACCAGTTGTGGACTGTTCTTCTTATTGCAGCCATGTTTGCAGTGTCATTTCTGAGTCTCATCCTAGGTGCCATTGGATATGTTTGCCAGATTTGAGCCTTGAAGACTAGTTTCTATCACTGAAAGCTATTGCTGCTTCTAGGGTCCATCTTGGGATGCAGGTATCCATGATCTTTAGTGATCATCATCAACTGTCAGCATCAACAATGCAGCAAAACAAAATCAAACTTTCACCCACTCTGACTCAGATCTGAGGTTTTCAGTCTGGTCTGCTGGAGTCCATCTGCAGTCTGTGACCTACTCCTGTCAGGTCATGGTCTG
This sequence comes from Pollicipes pollicipes, assembly GCF_011947565.3. Classification (NCBI taxonomy): domain Eukaryota; kingdom Metazoa; phylum Arthropoda; class Thecostraca; order Pollicipedomorpha; family Pollicipedidae; genus Pollicipes; species Pollicipes pollicipes. The sequence continues at coordinate 32,213 of NW_023596380.1, read as the reverse complement.
CGTACAACCAGAAAGGTGCAATGCTTGGGCCGCACAATCATTTGGGAACAATGCTGGGACTGCAACTTATCAGTGACAAGACATCCTGCATGCATGGGTCGTCATATGCACCAGAGTAGGGTGGCATGAGCAAGAGTGTATTGGAGGAAGGGGTGGCAGGGTCATGATGTTTTGGCAAAAGTTACATTCAGTTCCATTAATTATTGGTTGACAATGTCCACAGCTTATTGTCCATTATATACTGCCATTCCCGAGCTTTTTTCTGGAGGGCAGGGCTGGTCAGGATGATAGAGTTCATGCAATCTTTGATGCTGGGACTTTCAGGCCTCTAACCAGGTGAACATGAGTACACCCTTCCCTGCAATGTTTTGCCTTAGACCGCAATGCCTTTATCTGATTAGCTTGGTCGAGCATTTTGCTCCAGTACACATGTATATTTCATCGGCTCGCGAAGCGTGGGCTCGGGGGGAGCTCACCATCGGTGGGTACAGGCCATTTCAAGCTTTGCTAACATGCATTGATTTTAGTAGCTGACGGTTGATGGTTGGGGTGGACAGCCGGCGACCGCAGCACGGCACCGCGGCGCGATTGTCGTGGTTGGGGTGGACAGCCGGCGGCCGCAGCACGGCGCCGCGGCGCGGCTGTTGTGGTTGGGGTGGACAGCCAGCGGCCGCAGCACGGCGCCGCGGCGCGGCTGTTGTGGTTGGGGTGGACAGCCAGCGTCCGCAGCACGGCTGCTGGGGCGAAAGCAGCTCATCTTTTAGCTCTTGTATGTATGTGGATCTGTACTGATGTTTGAAGCGCTCCAACATAAAATGGCCAGTCCTAGTGTCGACTCGATAAAGTAAGAGGTGAGACATGTTAAAAAGAGCTCTGTAACAGCAATCGCGCAGGGATTCAGCAAAGGCGCACACACACAAAACACACATGAGATGCACAAGCATACACACATACATATTCATCAAGCCGCAGCAGAATTATTGCGCAGTTCACGCTTAAAAGACACGAGTGACAAAGTGCGGAGTTTCCGGGTTTCAGTTAGATGTTAGTATGTTATTGGCCAGGTAATGGCCGCTCGCTGGCCTCGTGGCTGGGAGTGAGGAGCGGCCGACCGGGCCGGACCGACCGGTCAGACAGGCCGGGTCCGTCCGTGACTCCCGGCCAGTGTCGCGGGCTATGCGAGGCAACTCCCTGACGGCACGTGCAGGGTCACGCATCTCGCCCAACGGTCGCCTCAGGGTTCCGTCATGCTTGTAAAACATTGGGCGGCGTGGTTACAGGCGTTCGTGCTGTGGAAAGGTCTCGTTAGTGATCCAGGACCCTATTCCGACACTGCGCTGTTGCAAGGTCCACACCGGCCTACAGCGAGGGAACCGTGCCACACGCTGAGTAGTGAGATTGGTGCGATCGCAGGCATGCCGTGTGCCAGATTCAGCTCTGGAGCCGTGTCCGCCGTTCTCAGGTGCGAGCAGTGAGCCATGGCGGAGGCGCCAGACATCAGCGGTAACGTGACGCCCGGCGGCGGGGGCCCAGGTCAAGATCGGAAACTACATCCTGGGCGATACCATTGGCAAGGGTACCTTCGGCAAGGTCAAATGTAAGCCTGCCGTCCTCGTGCTCACCAGTGTGCGTACCAGCAACCAGTATTTGTTGATATCGTTGCGTGTATCTTAACGTTTTGGTTTTTGCGTTGTTGATTGACATTAAATGTGTTTATTGTCATGTTTGCACATGCGTCTAAATGCTGTTTTTGTATGTTTTCACGTCGCTCTCTTTCAGCGGCTGCTTTTGACAGGCTTTGGGTTGTTATGCCCATGGAGTGGCTGTTCTGGGAACTAAGATTCTCCATTTTGCGTTCTCTCGACATCAAAATGTTTTGCGAGCATTCTAGCTCTGTATCGTGCATCTGGTGGTTTTCAGTTGCTGTTCATCAGAAGACGCAGAATCGGGTGGCTGTGAAGATTCTTAACCGGGAGAAAATCAAGAACCTGGATGTTGCTGGAAAAATTAAGCGTGAAATCCAAAATCTTAAGCTCTTCCGACACCCCCATATCATCAAACTGTGAGTTCACTGTGTAGAAGACACTTGATGAACCAAAACCTCATGCCCGAGCTGTTCCTTAAATGGTCCATTGCATTTCATCTGCATTCTACATGCGTCTTTTTTGGTGGATGCTGCCCGGCTCGCGTTATCGTTGTATCCCGAGCCATGTTCGTGGCGTATCGTATTACATTGTTATTATGTCAGCTATCCTCTTGCACTGCGACCGTGTGCGCTCGAGTGTCGTGCAGCATCAATGTCGTGCAGGATCTATTGCTTTCATGTAATTCGTCGGTTGGTCTGACTTGGCAAAACCAGCCACGCCACACGTGACTACGTCCAACCGTCATTACAGGTCATTTAAGGTCAACTTACTGGTGTTGAACCAACTTAGTATGTCCACGTTTGAGAAATAAGTCATAACTGACGAATTTCCGCATCACTACTATCTGCATAACGTGACTTTGAGGGGCGGAAGATTTAAGTCTGAGTGATCTGTGCTTTACCGGACCTGACCCTCACCCTTGTCATGACCTGACCGTCGGCCTTGACCTTTTCTGACCTTTACCGTCATCTTTGTTGGTATGGTTTGAGCCTGAAGGGCTCGAGCGCGCCGTTTCGTTAAGTTATAATTGGGTGTAGAAAGCCAGGTAATTAATAAAAAATTGGTTTAACTGGGGGTCATTTTTCGTGATCTTAACGACATCAATAGTGTGGTGGACCTCAACGTTTTCGACTTCTCTGTGAGATTGGCCCGTGCTGTCAGTTGCCGTTTCAATTTTTCCGATGTTGTGATAAATCCCCCCGATACCGAGGGGTGGTTTTACCTGCCAGGCGGTCGCAACGCGGCCAAGTGCCCGGGCGGTGTGGGGTGACCGTGGCTACTCGTCCGCCGCAGGTACCAAGTCATCAGCACCCCCCACCGACATCTTCATGGTGATGGAGTTTGTGTCGGGCGGAGAACTGTTCGAGTACATCATCAAACACGGCAAGGTAACGCGTGCTCGGCGGTCGTCAAGAGAGCTGTGTTGTGTCGCTGCGGAGAGCTGGAAACACGTGCCACTGTGCTGTACCAGCAGCACAATGTCGTTGACAAGCTGGCTGCATCGGAGCTGCCGGGCGGCGCAAAAACCGCCATCGGTTTTTGAATACCAAAACAGAACTCGGCCGTTGTGCAGCACGGCCTCTGACCTGCGCTGCGTCCGGTGCGGCCCGTCTCGCTCACAACATACCCCAGTTCTGTGTCTGCGGTACGTGACGCCTCGTCTCGTTCCGTGTCTGTGGAACATGACGTCTCGCCTACTCCGCAGCTGAAGGAGCAGGAGGCCCGACGCTTCTTCCAGCAGATCATCTCGGGCGTGGACTACTGCCATCGTCACATGGTCGTCCACCGCGACCTCAAGCCGGAGAACCTGCTGCTCGACTCCAACCGCAACGTCAAGATCGCCGACTTTGGTCAGTGGGCCGTGGAATGCTTTCCTCCAGCAGCTGCATGGCGCCGCCAGTCGGATGTTGGTCGGTGCTGAAATCGTCGATGTGTTCTCGGGCGTCATGTTACGCGCTGTTTGCAGTTCTCGTTCGATTCCAGTTTATTTGTCCTGTTTTTGCGCGAACTCCTGTCATCTCTGAGGAATGTTTTGCTCGTCTGCCAGGTGCCATGACTCCTTCGCCCCCCATCTTCCCCTCCCCTCCGCTCACCGCCCACGCGTGCTCCCCCAGGCCTCTCAAACATGATGAAGGATGGCGACTTCCTGTCCACGTCTTGCGGATCTCCCAACTACGCGGCGCCCGAGGTGATCTCGGGCAGCATGTACGCTGGGCCAGAGGTGGACGTCTGGTCGTGCGGCGTCATCCTGTACGCACTGCTGTGCGGCACGCCTGCCCTTCGACGACGACCACGTACCCACCCTCTTCACCAAGATCAAAAGTGAGGCTGGCGACGCGGCGCGGCGAGCGCGGACGCGCGGAGCGGAGCATCGCGCGCCAGGAGTGAGGCAGCTCCTCCGTTGGTGTCGGTGCTGGCTGGCAGTCGTGTTGGGGACGTGAAGCGTTTATGGCAAATTGGGAACTTCGTACAGTCATAAGCCTTCCTCACCTCACGCGCCTGTGCGTGCCAGGATTCACAGGCATCATCCACTCGGGCCATCGCCGTTGGCTGGGTACAGTCCGTTTTTGTGACCTTTACGAGCTGTACCCGCCGTTGGCTGGGTGTAGCTCATCAGCTCCAGTGAGGCCGACGCGGCGGTCGCCAGCCCCATAGTGCCGCCGGCCGTGCCGGGCCGGGCCGGACGGGCCGGACGGGCCGGGCCGGAGCCAGGCGCGGTAATCCCGGTGGGCGTGGCGGCCGATGACGCGACGCTCGGTCGTCTCTGTGCTCCAGAGGGCGTGTTCCCAATCCCGGACTACCTGAACAAGTCTGTGGTCTCGCTGCTCTGCCACATGCTGCAGGTGCAGCCCATGTGCCGAGCCACCATCGAGGACGTGAGGTGAGCGTGCGCGGTGGCCCGGCTCCGGGCGGTCAGAGCGTACCGCGAGAGTGAGGCGCGCTGGTCGGGCGCAGTACCGCTGACCTCGGATGTGCGTCTCGACTCAGAAGTGAGCAGGGTATGAGCCTGCTCGTGCGTACCACGCCAAAGTGAGCAGGGTATGAGCCTGCCCGTGTGTACCACGCCAAAGTGAGCAGGGTATGAGCCTGCTCGTGCGTGCCACGCCAAAGTGAGCAGGGCATGAGCCTGCTCGTGTGTACCACGCCAAAGTGAGCAGGGTATGAGCCTGCCCGTGCGTACCACGCCAAAGTGAGCAGGGTATGAGCCTGCTCGTGCGTACCACGCCAAAGTGAGCAGGGTATGAGCCTGCCCGTGCGTACCACGCCAAAGTGAGCAGGGTATGAGCCTGCCCGTGCGTACCACGCCAAAGTGAGCAGGGTATGAGCCTGCCCGTGCGTACCACGCCAAAGTGAGCAGGGTATGAGCGTGCCCGTGCGTACCACGCCAAAGTGAGCAGGGTATGAGCCTGCTCGTGCGTACCACGCCAAGGCGTCACCTCACGGAACCATGAGCTCGTGACTCCGATCTGACGCCGTGTGGCCGTGCCCGGCAGGAACCACGAGTGGTTCCAGCAGGACCCTCGCCGCCTATTTGTTCCCGGAGCCCTCGGAGCAGGACTCGTCCATCATTGATCAGGATGTGGTGGCCGACATATGCACGGTAAGTCTGGCCAACGGCGCCCGCAGCTTCTGGGCTCTTGGACGCCGAGCTGCCGCCGGCCCCAGCCTCCCACTTCTGCAGATTCCATGCTTCCCAGACCCTGGACTCCCATGGATCCCGGGCCTTCTCTGACCCCATTTTTACGGATCGCAGGCTTCTCCGGTTCATATCTGCCCCGATCCCAGATTACCCAGAACTGCTCCCGCAAACCACAGACTCCCATGCTGCCACAGACTTCAGGCTCCCTAAACAGCCCCACCCTTGAACCACAGGTTCCGGCCTGCAAATCGCAGATCCCCTGAACGGCTAGCCCTCCGAGCTCAAGACTGTCGGGTAGTGGGGATGTGGTCTTTCGGATTGTGTTCACATTTTCAAGTTAATTGCGGCGTGCCTCACATTAGCGCCGCACCTGAGCTCCGGTTGGCGGTGGTGGTCGTGCGCCGCCATGGCCCCGTGTTCAGTGGCCCGCCCCCGCCCCCGCCTCCTCCCCGCTGGGAACGCCGCTCACCAGCTGCGCGTGTCGCTCGCGGCAGAAATTCAACGTGTCGCCCGACGAGGTGCACGCGGCGCTGCTGTCGGAGGACCCGCAGGACCAGCTGGCAATCGCCTACCACCTGCTCATCGACAACAAACGACTGGCGGGCGAGCCGGAGAAGTTCGAGATGCGCGACTTTTACGGCCCGAACTCGCCGCCGCTCACGGCGCCCGTGAAGGTCGGCCCGCTCGGTACGTGGGGGTGGTGCCGGCGGAGGCGGACTCGGCTCAGGCGGTCACGCTGGGGCCCGGCGCGCTTCACGGGAGCCGCCGCGGCGAGGACGGAGGTGATGGCGCGCTTGTTCGCGGCGGTGGTTGTCTCGTGCTGAGTTCTGGCTTTCGTGTGTTTGGCTTGTGTGCTGTGGGGCATGGGGTCCGCTGTCGTCTCACCATCGGGTCCACGAGATTGGCGCATCGCGTCCGTGTTGACGCCAGCTGTCGGCATTGCCCGGAGACGGGCGCGGGTGGCCGAGTGCTCGGTCAGGCCCGGAGCGACGCCGTGTGGCGGGCTGTGCGCCGCCGGTGCGCTGACCCGCCGCCCGGCCGCCCCGGCGGGCCGGTGCGCCGCCGGTGCGCTGACCCACCGCCCGGCCGTCCCGGCGGGCCGGTGCGCCGCCGGTGCGCTGACCCGCCGCCCGGCCGTCCCGGCGGGCCGGTGCGCCGCCGGTGCGCTGACCCACCGCCCGGCCGCCCCGGCGGGCCGGTGCGCCGCCGGTGCGCTGACCCACCGCCCGGCCGTCCCGGCGGGCCGGTGCGCCGCCGGTGCGCTGACCCACCGCCCGGCCGTCCCGGCGGGCCGGTTCGCTGACCCGCCGCCCGGCCGTCCCGTCGGCAGGTAACCCGCTGCCGTCCGCCGAGCCGGCCGGACGTCCCCACCCGGAGCGAATACCGCGTGAGTGGGCCGGCGGGCCGGACCCGCTCCCGGTGGGCCGGCGCGCGCCGCCGCCCGCCCGCCCGCCGGCGCCGAGAGGTCGGCCGGCCGGCGCGCGCCGCCGCCCGTCGCCCGCCCGCCGAGAGGTCGGCCGGCCGGCGCGCGCCGCCGCCCGTCGCCCGCCCGCCGAGAGGCCGGCCGGCTGGCCGCGCCGCACGGCGCCCTGGGCTGGGGTCGGGGCTGGGCCGATACTGCCGCCGCTGGCACCGGAAATGAAAGGCATTTCCGCTGTTCGTCGACGTGCGGTGCCTAGAGCGGGGCTGTTTGTTCCGACGGCAGTGTTTCAGTAGGGGGATGGCACAGCTAATAGATGTCTGGCCAATTTATGCTGTGCTCTGTGATGTCATCAAGGCTTGATTAGTACGTGCTGTGACATCTCATTCGAACCCTGTACGATACGCCTGACACGAGTGTACGCCGATTGCCCGCGGATCGGATTCGCCCTGACCTGACCCGACCCGAGCTTGACCTGGCGTCTGTGGGCCGGGCAGCGGTTGCGGGCCGAGGCCGCCGGCGGCAGGGCGGGGAGGGGCGGCCGGCCGGTCAGCGCCGCCGCTCAAGCGGGCCAAATGGCACCTCGGCATCCGGTCCCAGAGCCAGGCCGCTCTGACATCATGCACGAGGTGTGTACCGCGCCATGCAGTCGCTCGACTACGTAAGTCATCGAGTCGGGTCGGCGCGGCCGGCGCGCCTCGGCAGCGCGGAAGGGGGAGGGGGGGGGGGGGGAGGGCGGGAGTACGCCTTGGTGTGTGTTGTGTGTGGTGAACGTCGGGCTGTTGGGAGTTTGATCTTGCAGGCAGCCACGCGACCTCCAGGCTGAAGGAGGTGCGTCCGGCGGCCGTCTATCGCTGCGGTTATCCGTGATATCGAGACGAACGCAAGCGGCCCCCCTTGTTCTGAGGAGCGTGTCCACAGAAATGCCGATGTCAGCGCTCTTCTTGTGTGCTATTGGTCAGCGGGGGGGCCTGAGAGCTGAATGCGTTCGATTGAATGTGTCGATTGGCTTTCGCCGAGTGGCACGCTCCAGCGCCGGGCTGTTGAGGAGGTCTGCCAGAACACCACGGGTGGCGGCGTGGGTGCTTTATGAACTGCACCGCCCACTGGTTTTTTGAATGTGGTTTTGGACCCATTGATTGTATGGGCAGAATTCTTTGTAGGCCGATGCGCAATTTCTCTTATGGGAACCAAAAATGTTCATAAACTGGCGTCATCTGAGCATTGCCATCGACTTGAAGCGAATGCCCAGTTTTCATTTTCTGTTGTAGTCAGCCTCTTGCATAACTAAAGGCATCCAGTACTCAGTCTCATCATGCGCGACCCACCGCCGCCCCGTCTCGCGCGCGTTTTGAACGCGTGCGTGCCCCGTGCGTTCACAGACAATGGAAGACCATCAACAACTTCTCAGTTCGCGTGAATCACCTGAACCCGGTGACGGGCCGCTACGTGAAGATGCGCTGCAGCTGTACCAGGTGGACGGGCGCAGCTACCTGCTCGACTTCAAGTCGATCCCAGCGACGACTCTGCGCCGCCGGCCGCCAGCGGTGAGTGGCCGCCGGCGCGCCGTCGGCCGCCCCCGCCGGGCGCGGCCCGCTGTCGGCGTGGGGACCGCAGTTAACCGTATCGTCGAAGCGTCCGCGCCGTTAACCGCTACCACCGGCACTGTCCGTCCGGTGCCGTGTGCTGCGACCGTCGCACGGCTGTCTGTCTTGTCAGCGGTCACACACACACACCAACGCGCAGTCGAACCGCCGCTGCCCTGTCCTGTGTCCTGTCCTGTCGTATCTCATGTCCCTGTCCTGTCCCTGTCCATGGTCCATGTCCCTGGCCCTGTCCCTGTCCGTGTCCCTGTCCCTGTCCGTAGTCATTGTCCGTGTCAGTGCCCACGTCCCTGTCCATGCCCATGTCCATGTCCATGTCCATGTCCATGTCCTTGTCCTTGTCTCTATCCCTGTCCTGCCCTGTTCTGCCCTGTCGCGCCCGTGAGCAGCCCCAATCCGGCCAACCGGGCCTAGTCCGCCCTTTCTTTCGTCGAGAGCCCCGCGTGCCGCCGGGTCGCCGCGACCGTTGGTCGCGCTGTCGGACCGGATGTGCGTCTCTGTCAGTCCCACCCCCTCGCCCTGTCACTCGAAGCCCAACCCTCACTCCTCTCGGCGTCACCGCTGCCGGCCAGAGCTCACCCCGGACGCCCCGGTGCGGTGGCGTCCTCATTTCGCCGCCGCGCTGCTCGGCCCAGCGGCGGTCGTTGGCGATTGGGGGTCGTGGTTTTCCGTACTGACGCGTAGACTAACTGTCGTGAGATCACCACCGTTTCAACCCGCATCCCACGTCGTGTAGCCCGCATGCCCGCCTGCTGGCTCGGTTGCGCCAACCGGTCGCATGTACGGCGAGCCGGCCACCGTGCCCGCCCTCCCCTGGGCCCGGCTCTGGCTTTGGTCGCGTCGTCGTCCGGCGCGGCTTGGCTCGGGCCGCCCTAACCCGTGAGCGCAGCCGCACGCGCCGCCGCCGGGCGCTGCCCCCGCCGGCGTCCGGCTGACCCTGACCTCTGACCCGTAGCCGCCGCCGGCGCCGCCATCCCGTCCGTGGAGATCTGGCCGCCGGGTGAACGGGCTGGACGAGAGCGAACGTGAGTGGCGCCCGCCGCCGCCAGGAGCCGGCGCCTGGCTGCTGGCTGCTGGCTGCTGGCTGCGGGCGGCGGCAGGGCCGACCGCTGAGTCGAACGGCTGCTGCTCACGCTGGGGGTCGCGTTTCTGTCCGACGCCACCGCTCTCAGACTGCGCTCGACGTTTCGGGTCTCGCTTTGTTTGGTTGTGGCTGGGTGACATTTTCATGTGCTGAACATTGTAGCGGCACGAAAGGCTGTTGTATTAGTACATGCGAATCGCAAAAATTATGTGCGCACCGAATCCCAGGTGTGGTCGCTATTATCACGCTCCAGCATCTCGTTCAATGGTACTGACGCATGCACTTGGGGTCCTTTAGGGTGTGCGAGTGCATGCCGAAGCCTGGGGTATGGCAAGCATCGATAGCCAGGCATGCGTTCCTCGTCACCTCGAAACCATGCAGGTGTTCTCTGTCATATTTATGTATGCCTTGTAGTTCCTGTGCTCGGTTCAGCAACATTTTGCAATGGGCGGTTCAGTTTGCTTTACCACCTCTGCTCTACCCCGCGCCTCGAGTATTGTTGGACTTGTGTTCGTGCTGACTTGTTACAGGGGTAAGATGCACGAGTACGCAACCGGGAAACCGTATCTTGGGACAACCCCATGGTTGAGTAACTCGCTTTAAGATCGTTCGAGTAAAGTTCGTCGGGATATTAATTGTGTAGTATTGAAGGTCCTGCAAGCGCCAAATTGTGAGCTGAAAACGCTAGGGCTAAAGCGGACTTACATATTGACGGGTACGCGATCAGTTAGCACATACATGGAGGACGCTTTATTTACGGTGGCATCATCAATAGCACTGCAGCTTTTGAAGTTTTCGTTTGTGCGTCACACGGGTGTTGGAGTCCCCCATGGCGTAGGCTGTCCTGTGTTTCCCGCCGTCCGTTGACTGGCGCCTGGAGGCGGCCGTGTTTCGCCTCCGAGCCGAGTGAGTGTGCGGCCTGCGGCGGCCGTGTCTGACCGGGGTTCCTGTGCGCAGAGCCGGCGGCCCAGCCGCAGCCGGCCTCCTCACCGGTCAGACCGGCCTCCGCGGGAGCCTCGTCCCGCCTCCGGAGGAGCCTCGTCAATCCTCCAGTGAGTGCCGCGGCTCGGCCCCGACCCCGTGTCTTCTCCGGTCTGGTGACCTGACCGGGGCTGGCGCTGCGGCCGCGCTGGTCTTCAGGGCCGCAAACGCGGATGGAAGGCGGCATTGGTGGTCGGAAGGCGGTGTGCAGTGCGGCAAAAGCCTTGAGTAGTCCAGAACGTAAGCCTTAATTTGCCGCAAATGTTGATGATTCAGGTATTCCTGTGTCGGGATTCGCAGTATATAGACTCATCTGGTCCCCACCGGATACGATATTTGTATGGTATATGTATAGACGGAGCATCAGTTAATGCTCGGACAATTTCACAAATGGCCCCGCGGATGGCAACCTGGCCATCCAGTGAGTCGCACTCATATTTGATACTCATTGATATCACCCATTGTCATAGTCTGTCTGAAGTCTGGGACCCGCGAGCCTGTGGGAGGCGGGACTGGGGTCTGGGGCCTCGGCGCAGGACGACTGCGCCGGGCTGGGGCGTTGGCTGCCCAGCCGCCGTCGCTGACGTCCGCCGCGCGTCCCCAGGCGTCGCCAGCTACTCTGTCGTCGAGCTCGTCGGGTGCGGAGGAGACGGGCCCGCGGCCGGTCTCGGCGCCGGCCGGCAACGCGCGACGGCCGTCTCTCGCAGCAGGTGAGGCGGCCGGACGCGGCTCGAGCTGCCGCCCCGCCGCGGCGGGCGGCGGGGGGTGACCCTGAGCTGGGAACTCTCCGAGCGGGGGCCGTCCTTCCGCTCGCTGTTTCCAGCTACCAGCGCGCGGTCAACTACTTCTCGCTCGTATCTCAGCGGTCACCGATGGGGCTGTTCGCTAGGACCGCACGCTCTTCTCAATGGCATGGAGTGACGTTTGGGCCTGGTGTCCGGCAGAGCTCGGCGGACGCTGCCGCCCCAGCCACGGGCGCCCGCCACTACACCATGGAGTTTTTCGAGATGTGCTCGGCGCTCATCACACAGCTGGCCCGCTAGGCGGCGCTGTCCGTCTGTGGCGGCCGCCAAAGTGTGGCGTCGCGGCGGCCTGTGGAAAACTGCGACGCAAGGATCGGAGAGTAGCGGGACATGAAGCTCCGAAAGCGTGGGTTCGCGTAGTGGTACTGCGGCACTCGAATGCTCACCATTAACTTGAGGAACTTGGAGCGACGTGTGGTTTGGGTGTTGTGAGCAATTGTGTCCCGTTTTGGTGAAAGTTAATTGTCCTGCTGTGCCTGGCGCCGTAATCGTACGATAACACGGGCCTGTTCGCCCTGTCATTAGCGATCGTTTTACTAATCTGTGAGTAGTTAGTCGTCTCGCGCATGTAGTCCGCCGCAAACCGTAGATTGAACACCCTTCGCGTCGTGAGATGTTGTGCCGATACCCACATGAGTGCAATGGTAACGTAACCTGGGCGCATCGGTTGATTTGACATTTGATTTTAGCGGCCAGGTATGGGTGGTGCTGCCAGTGCTGAGGGGCGGGGACACGGCGCCGCGCCCGTCGCTCCGGGCGAAGCGTCGGGTGCGGTGTGGGTGTGTGCTGCCCGTGCTGAGGGCGAGGACACGGCGTCGCACCCGTCGCTCCGGGCGGGGCGTCAGGTGCGGTGTGGGGTGGTGCTGCCCGTGCTGAGGGGCGAGGACACGGCGCGCCCCGTCGCTCCGGGCGGGCGTCGGTGCGGTGTGGGTGGTGCTGCCCGTGCTGAGGGGCGAGGACACGGCGCCGCGCCGTCGCTCCGGGCGGGGCGTCAGGTGCGGTGTGGGTGGTGCTGCCCGTGCTGAGGGGCGAGGACACGGCGTCGCACCCGTCGCTCCGGGCGGAGCGTCAGGTTGGCGCGGCCTTTGAGTCCGCTCGGGAGGGGTAGGGCGACCGCGTGGGCCTACCATCCGGGGCTGTGTGCCTGTAGGCTGTTCGGGGCGGGGGGGGGGGAGGGGAGACGCACCAACCCTGTCGTGGATGTGTCGGGATGAGGGGCGGTCTGTTGTGCGTGAGTCTGCTGCGCTAGAATGGAGAGGCTGTGTCGGCGTGCCATTTTAGAGGCTTATGGGCGCATGGTGTGTGCTCTCGCGCGGGGTAGACTGTCGGCGCTCGGCGAGATAGACGGTAGAAACACCAATCCCCGCACCGCGTCCTTCGCGTCGAGTTTTATCCACTGAAGAACGGATTTGGTTGTGACGAATGATGGGCTCCCGCGTTCTTCCGCGCTGAATGGCATTTTCCCTCTGAATGAAGCCGTCGTGCTCAGTTGTGTGCCCCGCGCGGAGTGAGAGCGATTTTGGAGTAACTACGGTTAGGTCGAGCGTCGTCCACGGGTGGAATGGCCGGTCGGAGTTGGTGCCTCTTCTTCGACGCCCGTGGTCTGCGTTGACCGGGCATTTTAGTGTGGCGCGCGGGGTCGACAAAGACTCCTCGGTAGATTTAACATCGCGCTCCATGGCTGGTCCGCGCATGGTGCATGTGTGGCTGCAGACTGCCAGCTAGACATGATGAATACACTGGGATAGATTGACACGCGTGTCATGGCGTCGTGGGATCCCTGCGGCGCCCGTCACTTCGCCGGCCAGCGACTGAGCCATATCGAAGGGTCCCGTTAGCTCCTGCGCTGTGCCGTGGTGGCGGAGCCCGTCTGCCCGCGGCTGCTAGCCCCGCAGAAGCCCGCCATGTAACTGGGGCGGTGAACTTCTCTACTCAGAAGTTCTCTACAGGGGCCTTCGCTAAGTGGCCTATGCTGACTACCTTACTTAGGGTCCCTTACTGACCGTACAGTATTGCGTTCCGGTTCTACGAAGTGAAGGATCAGCAGACTAGTAATGAGCTGAGTGCGAACCGGTGTGCAAATGTGCTCGTGATACGTTTGAAAATATTACTGAGCTGGGACGTCCAAAATATAGAAAGAACATTCCAACCAGCCTGCTTTAATTCAACGGGAGACCTCCTGATAATATTTACCCCTTCTTCAGCCTTGTTCAGTCGATGTGATCGAAACGGATTTAGACGCGCTAAGAAAAACAAAAAAAATCGCATGCAATCAGTATTCCTATCCCCATGGGTGTAACAAAAGTAGATCGCTGGTTTTCCATTTTAACTGCGGGTAAATATTGCAAAGTACTGGCAAAGAATACACGAAATGCGCTCACAGTTTGGATGCAATAATAAAATACTTAAGAATGTCGCTGCGTCACATCACTGACGCCGCGCATACATCTTGGTGCATGCACATAGCTTTTCCATATTTGGAACCGACCTAGTCACGACCCGCATACGGCATATCGCAGCAGGCAAAACAGGATAGTACTCACACGTGTAACAAATACCCAGACCCTAAGCCCACTATCGCACCCCGTATTGCACATTACCCAAGCCGATCGCTCTATTCAGTTTTTTCATTTAACATTCCGAGATATACACTCGCTGTGGGTGTCCTCGGTTGTTATGAGTGGTGGGTAGCTGGAGAGTTGCGATGGTGGGTGGAGCTGAAGAGTTGCGAGTGGTATGTAGATGAAGAGTTGTTATGAGTAGGTGGGAAGCTGAAGGGGGTAAGAAGAGTTGGTATGAACGTATGAGCAGGAAATCGCTGGGACTTTCGGCTCTGTCGGCAGAGCCGTGAACACAGAGCTGCTGAGTCGCTCTCAATACAGCGCTGAGGAGGCTGTGGTCGGAGCGTCTGCAGCTTCTCTGCTCTCAGAAACTGCTAACGTCTATACATGACGACCAGCAGCCATCAAGCAGCTCGTGGTAACTTACAAATTGAATAATGTTCGAACTAAACTGCGGCGGTTATAGGAAAACGGGCGTGACGAATTGTTTGGACGCCTGCTGTAGACAACTGTGATGATGCATGTGGCCAAAAATATCTTCTGACTCATCTGGCAACCACATCACCGCTAGCTTCCAGCCGCCAGGGCGGTCAGGCTGTCCAATACTCAGAACCAGCCAGTGCGGCGGCGGGCCACGCGCCACCAGCGGACCGCGGCCGTCCACCGATTACGGGGCGGGGCCGGCCCGGGACACGGCCCGTCAATTGGTGGGAGTGAAGTCAGCGGGCAGCCGCGGCGATGGCTGCCTGCTTCCGGACTGAGTCAGCTCCGTTCGGTCGCCGCGCCCGCCGATAAAAATACGCTCGCGTGGTGACAGCAGAGCACGCAATTCCGGCCGCCGGGCCCGCGTCATACACGACAGCGCACGCCGGGTGTGGCGGCGTCGCGTCGGCGAGTTGTGAAGGGGACCCGGCGAGTGAAGCGGCTCGGGTCACCGTCCCGGCTCCACGGCCCTCATGACGGTCTGAGTATGTCCCATGCAGCTGCACGCGTTCTGAGTGACAGCGGCATTCGGAGGCGGTGGGCGAGTATTGCTGTCTGTGGTGGCGAATGAGGTCAGATGGATGCTATGATCCTACGCGATGGGCGTTACTTGGCGGAAGGAAACCTTTCCGGTCTTTATATTCATGCAGGAAACGGTAAATAACACATACGGGAAGGCTGGTGTACATAAGGGTCGAAAATTGCTCGAACTGCATTATTAATGCCTGCGTAGCAAACACCACGCTTTGTTATGGTCCTGGGAGCACCTAGTTGGTTCGAACTACTCAAGATTCGTTGCGATAGCTGGATGAATAGGGGTTTGGTGTTATACAATTCAACCGATGCGATTGCAACAGCTCGATGGAGACCAAGCACTCCATCCTTGAAAATTACACCGACGTTAGGGCACCTTTGTAAGTAAGATAATGCCATTGAATAAATCGCTACGATACATCGGCGATAGGTTGTCATCAGCGCATGAAATTTCACTAAAAATATTTCCATAGTTTGAAATGGCAGCAGTCGTCTCACACACATTCACTGACGAAATTTACTTTGATATAGGTAAAGAGGCGTCACTTTATACACTTTTATCCCCTTCCCGAAATACTGACTTGAACCCCTCCACTGCCTCTCTGACGCATCCTCCCCTCCCCCCGCCCAAACGCATTCGGGCAGAATGAAGAAATATCGGGCTGAGGGAAGCAATGAAAATCCTTGACCTGTTAGCACGGTTACCTGAGCACATCACTGAGCATCACGCCCCTGTATACCGCTTAGTATCCCGTAGCCCTTTATAAGCGGCTAGCGTTATTAGACAAGAGCTGAATTTGGTACCAATTCGTGCATTTGGTACCAATGCACGAAAACCAGGGATAAACAAAACAGAAGTGAATCCCAGCGATTGTCGAGCCGATCACAACGGCGGGTTGAATTTCGTGGCGAAGTGGTATTTTTAGTCATGATGTACCTTTCCGTCATTTTACATTTGTGAGTCTGGTCTCATGGCACAAAACCATACGCCGGAAAGACATGAATGACTAATTGCTACGTGGATGGTAAACAGAATGCTTGCGGAGTAAAATCTCCCGGCTATTTTGATATACCTGACAGCATTCCATGGGTTCTACACCGATATACAATGACTTTTTAGGCATTTCAGCTGTTCAGCAACACCAGCGTAAAATCACCACCAGCGTTGAGGAAAGCTCTTCAAGGGCATCATAAGGAGAAACGTACTAATGGAAAAAATCGATGCGGAATGAATGGCACAGGTAGGAAAATAAACATATTTTGCTCGTAGCGATGTGTTCTAGGGACTAAACCCTTTTCAGATATTTCGGCCCAATAATTTTCATCTTCCAAATAGTAAAGCTTCGTCTCTTTCCCGGTGAAGTCCGACTTGACCACCATATGGCCATGGATTAAACGGACATTGCTCGCCACAATGTCGGACAGCGCCGTTTCGTAAGCACTTTATAAAGCATCGAAACAAATGTCATTTTTTAGTTCAAAGATGTCTGATTATTGGGCCTGATAAATGTCTGGTTAGATATATCTTACTGGAAATAATCGCGTCTGAAAATAAGCGCTGTCGTTTGTTCTCCAAATCGAATAATAGAACCGCAATGGACACTTTTGAGAGTAAAACAAAACGAAAAACCGTAGTGTTTGGAGTGTGTCACGAGGCGCAGAGCCGCGCCGACTTCTGTTGCTTAACTTCTGCTGCCACGGCGGCAAAAGTTTTGTAACGGCGCGCCGCTGCAAAACACCGGTGCTCTGCCGGACGTCAGCCACCGCAGAGGCAGGCCCGTATCGGCAACACATGACTTCACTGGAGCCTAGTCATCAAGCGCTATCACCTCCGGGACGTCCTGGGCCGGCTGAGGGGCGGACCATGACCTGGTCTGGCCCGCAGACCTTTTGTGGATTGACATTCAGTAATGTAGTTGCGCCACTGTTTGAAACAACGAGTGTAACTTTTGCATCGGTTCCGGAATAATGTTCAAAGGCTTTTTTAATAAACCTGACGACACATTGGGTCTCGCTCCCGTTTATCGCTGTTTTCGTGCTGTTCAGATTGGGACCCTATCAGTTCCTCGTCTCATAACGTTGTGAAAAGGGCTTATTTTTCACTAATGGAATACTGGGGACTTTCGTCGCCGTCTGGTGTGTTAGCACACACACACACTGTTTCTCATTCCGTTTCATTCCAGTCAAGCTCCGCATCACTCTCCATGTATACGTCGCAACCATCAGCCATGTATACGTCGCAGCCATCAGCCATGTATACGTCGCAACCCAAATCCTCTCCTTGAAATTGCTGGGATTCGAACCAGGGTCTCTTGATTGTCCTCGATCTCCCCGACCAGAGTTTTCTTAATTGTTCTTGATATTCTCGACCGGGGTCTTCTTGATTGCCCTATCTTCTTGATAGGCCCTGGTTAAAGGCCTTTCACTTGTCTTCATAGGTACCCGATGTGATCCTATTAGTATATATCTTGTATGTGCGTTACTTTGCGACGTGCTCCATCAGACTACACAACAATTTCCAAACTCATCTCAGGAGTGACCTGCTTGCTTCCAAACGTCTAGTCCGCTCACCACGCTGAATTCACTTAACTTTGAAACTATCGAAAACAGGCGGTAAACCGACAAAGAGGCCTTCAAAGCCCAACTTAAGCGCACGAAAGTGTTAACAGAAACATGTCCCATTCACAACCGTATTCCTCTAATTAAGATTTTAACCGCCTCAAAGGTAATCCTAATTTGTTTAAGAAATGAACCCTTTTCTAACCCAAACAACTTAGTCCTTTAGTTTGTGCGGTCGTCAACGCGTCATCAACGGACATCTGCCCACCGAAGTTTGTTACATGGGAAGCACGTCCAGCGCGATGTATCACATTCCAGTACGGTACCAGCGCGAGGTATCACATTCCAGTACGGTACCAGCGCGAGGTATCACATTCCAGTACGGTACCGTCGCGAGGTATCACATTCCAGTACGGTACGCGCGAGGTATCACATTCCAGTACGGCACCAGCGCGAGGTATCACATTCCAGTACGGCACCAGCGCGAGGTACCACATTCCTTTTTCGCTGTCCCTGATGAGTTTTTACACTCGAAAGAAGGTCTATTACGAGCCAGTTTTAGGCATTCACGTCACACTTCGCCATTTGTTGACTTCTCGGCGCACCTTATGAGCAGCTAGGGACAAACGCCATGTGAAATACGCTGTTGAGCAACGAGTGGCGGAGTGGGATGGGATGCATGTGTTATTTTGCTGAAATGCTTTGTTTCCACTACTACTTGTAAGTAACAAGGCTTGTGTGGAGTTTCATGGGGCCGTGGTCTCCAATGTCCATATAAGAGCAAACTAAGCAGGGGCAGGAAGGAACACTTGGCCGGGTGCAAAAACGCCAGGATGCCACAGGTCACCTGAGTGTCAGGCTCACCCAGCCGAGTGAAGAGGTAGCGATTCACTTGACTACAGGCCACAAGTCACCTGAGTGTCAGGCTCACCCAGCCGAGTGGAGAGGAAGCGAGTCACTTGACTACAGGCCACATGTACCAGCGCTGACAGTAATCTTGGCAGGGAATCATCCAATCTATAAGCGTGATTCTCAATCATTTTCATTGTCAGCCCTGTCGCCAAGCGTGTTTTAGCACACACGTTGTGGAGTAGCTGCATGCCGTGGCACCACATGTGTCCAACCCTCATGAGCTGCAAGTGCCACTCCACTGGTGGGCTGGGCTGGGGCAGCTGACACGTATTTCCAATTACACCACACGCCGACTTCGCACGACATGTAAAGCACGGCTATCTGTCCGATTCGCTTCCGAGTTTAGGATGAGGTAAGTGGACTAATTCATCTCCTGCCCCAAACCTCCGTCGCTGTCGCATCTAGTTATTCGGCCAGACTCAACGCCCCAGGAATTGTACGAATTATCATCGCTCTGGACACTTTCATCTTTTGTTCCACGTTCCAACTGGTTTATTTGGAGAGCATAAGGTTTCCTCCCCCCTTTTGTGTCAACAAGCTATTCAACGGCTTAGACCGGACAAGGTTTGTTAGAATTGTTGGCAATCCCTGCTGGTGTAATAATAGTGGCCACTTCCCTACGAGCCAGCGTAAGTCTGCGGTAGTAGCTGCTTTCTTACGAGCCAGCGTAGTCTGCGGTACTAGCTGCTTCCCTACGAGCCAGCGTAAGTCTGCGGTAGTAGCTGTTCCTTCCTACGAGCCAGCGTAAGTCTGCGGTAGTAGGCTTCCCCACGAGCCAGCGTAAGTTTGCGGTAGTGGCCTTCCTACGAGCCAGCGTAAGTCTGCGGTAGTGGTTGCTTCCCCGAGCCAGCGTAAGTCTGTGGTAGAAGCTGCTTCCCTACGAGCCAGCGTAAGTCTGCGGTAGTGGCTACGTCCCTACGAGCCAGCGTAAGTCTGTGGTGGAAGCTGCTTCCCTACGAGCCAGCGTAAATCTGTGGTAGAAGCTGCTTCCATACGAGCGAGCCTAGGTCTGCGGTAGTAGCTGCTTCCCTACGAGCCAGCGTAGGTCTGCGGCGACCTGAGGCCAATCAACTTTAACAATTCCGTTTGCGTAGCGCAGCCATCAGTCACAAGAGCGTAAACATCGTTTGGGAGCACTCAGACAGCTTGTATGGAATGCGCGAATCGTGAGTGCCTCGAGATCACTTGACTCCTGACTCTGTGACATCATTAGCGACCCCGAGGGCATTGCAAACACAATTCTTTGGGTGGGAGGAACCTGGTCTATTAATTGATTACTGGTTGGATTGTTCTAATTATTTCAGAGATGGAGTGAAAATTACTTTCTTCTGCACTAAGCAAATGCCTCTAAGTTACTACAGATGCTGGATTCATCGGAACAGTTCCTACTCCTTGCTCATGTGAAAGCGTCATCGTTATCAAGCTAGTTAGTCTATTTCAAACATCTATACCCTTAGGAGCAATTTACTGCGGTCCCCTACCTTCAAAACTTTACAACTGTTACGTCCATTATGTATCCCACCTAATTGCCGGCCGTCTAGCACGAACGACCAGGGAACCTAGGGCGCGACCAGATGACCGCGGCCTTCGGTGGTGACCTGATCGGCGGCCTCTGTACCCTGTGAGGCTCCGATCTGTAGCCTCAGTCAGCAGTGAACACTCCCGGTAACCGGCTCCTCTGTGACGTCATCGCGGAGCGGCGAGCAGTGCCGCCGCGCGCACGGCTGCGCATACGCGTCTATCTGTCGCTGGCGCGGCACGGCGGCAGTGAGTCACCGGTTGCCGCGCCTAGTCCGGTTCCACGGATACGGGCCGCACGGATGAGAGGCGGGCGCGGCCTCTGGCCCCACCACTGCTGCCGCTGGCGCCACCACTGCTGCCGCGCGCTCCGCCGCCGCAGGCCGACGCGCTCCGCACCTCTGCCGATACGCTCCGCCGCGAGGGCACGCACGCCGACCCCAGGTCACCAGCGCAGACGGTAAGGGTGCAGCCCGGCCAGGGCTCTCGGCCGGTGGGTTTGGTTATGTTTGCCAGAGACTGTCGGCAGCTGCTGAGGAGCTCGGGGAGCGGTGTGTGCGCCTGAAAACGGGTTGTAATGCACGGGCGTGCATGCTGCCATCTAGAGAGGCTCGGCGGCGGCGGGCGCGAGCGCTTACCGTGGATCGTTGTGTTAATGCAAAATATTCGCTTGGCACTCGGCCCACACTTCCTGTTCGTGTTGTAGATAAGCCTGCATTTAAAAAGATATTTCAAAACGTTGACATGACGCTTTCACCCGGGCATTACCTGACCCGGAGCTTACGGCGCCGAGGCCGCATACGCATTCAGCGTGCTCCACCGGCAGCGAGGCGTGCTGAATGTGACTCCATTCCCCTCGTTCCGCGCTCATTGTGTTGTCACTATTCACACGCGTCGCGCCCTGGCACGGGCTGGTTCAAACAAATGGGCTGGCTTGATCCCGTGGCGTTCGCCGCCACCGCGTCGTCTCTCTGCTGTTCGGGGTCCGCTGGATTCGTCGGAACCGACGCTGTACTTGCTGGGTGTGCTCCGAGGGCTGCCCTGATTTCGACAGTTGATACTGTGCATGTGTTTTTAGGGAACGGTGCCCATCTTGTAGACAAACTTTTGCGCTATGCGCCTTGTGTTTTTAAGGGGCGGGCGCACTTGAGTCCTGACAGGGTTTAGTGGGCGGTGCGTCGGAAGAGGTGTCCTCGTGTTTAGCTGTGACGGGTCGCGATTGCAACGGGTTCCCCATGGGTAGCCCCTCCCACCGGCAGGGCGTCGATCCTCATCAGCGGCGTGAACCTGCAGTGCCTCTCTCCAGTAAGCTACCAGTCTTGCCTAGTTTACGATCGTCGCCCGATGCAGGACCGGTGGCTTGAATGTTTTCGAGTATGCCCCCGCACATGCACGTGAGAGGTACTCTCGTTATTGCTGGAGGAAGAGAGCGGGTAAACCCGAAAATTTGTGTAACTTTGGCATCCGGACCGGTGGTGGTGTGCGGCAAAGATACAAATCAAGCTGCCCGCAGGCTCTCCAGTACTGAACAAGTTCAATCGACTACATTAGTACATACATAGGTGTATGCAAGATTCACTCCCCACTCCCAAAGCGCACGTAAGGCACGACTGCTTAGTGTGTGCATTAACAGTTAAATTCCTTCCCTCCAGCATCGGGGAGAGGGTGGGGGGGGGGGGGGGGGGCGTGAGATGCTTTCCTGGATTACATGGACGTCGCCGCTCGATTCCCCGCAGCACGCAGGTCGACGCGTTAGTTATGACTAGCAGTGGCCTTCTGTTTCGAGTAATCGCACCTGAACGTTTGATGTGCTTATTTCCTCCGCTTTTTGAATTGAGTCAGTGTATAGTCGCTCTCGATAAATCTAATGTGAAAGCTCGGCTGATCGCTCGGCAGCGAGAGCCCTTTAGATTATTCACTCCCTCGGCACGTCTTTTCAAGTATACTGAGGTGTGAACCTAAGTGTGATTCAAAATACTTTTTGTGCCACAGTTGAGTATTCTGAAGACCCCCGCCCTGCGGTGCGGACTGTCTGACCGCCGAGGATGACCCCCGCGCGGCCGGCAGACATGGCCTGCTCGCTTGTCATACTGTGCGCCTCAGCCCTGCGGAGCGGACTGTTCGGACCGAGTGACGCGTCGGGCCGGCAGACATGGCTCTGCTCGCTGTCATACTGTGGGCCTCAGCCCTGTGGTGCGGATCTGTCTGACCGAGTGACGCGCCCGGCCGGCAGACATGGCCCTGGTCGCTTTCATACGGTGGGCCGCTTCTGCCCTGTGGTGCGGACTGTCTGACCGTGTGACGCGCCCGGCCGGCAGACGTGGCCCTGCTCGCTGTCATACTGTGCGCCTCAGCCCTGCGGAGCGGACTGTCGGACCGAGTGACGCGTCGGGCCGGCAGACATGGCTCTGCTCGCTGTCATACTGGGGCCTCAGCCCTGTGGTGGCGGACTGTCTGACCGAGTGACGCGCCCGGCCGGCAGACATGGCCCTGGGCGCTTTCATACGGTGGGCGCTCCGCCTCTGCGGTGCGGACTGTCTGACCGAGTGACGCGCTCCCGGCGGCAGACATGGCCCTGCCCGCTTCATATGGTGGGCCTCAGCCCTGCGGTGCGGACTGTTTGACCGAGCGACGCGCCCGGCCTGCAGACATGGCCCTGCTCGCTGTCATACGGTGGGCCCTCAGCCTTGTGGTGCGGACTGTTTGACCGTGCTGACGCGCCCGGCCGGCAGACATTGGCCCTGCTCGCTGTCATACTGTGGGCCTCAGCCCTGTGGTGCGGACTGTCTGACCGAGTGACGCGCCCGGCCGGCAGACATGGCCCTGCTTGCTGTCATACTGTGGGCTCAGCCCTGCGGTGCGGACTGTCTGACCGAGTGACGCGCCGGCCGGCAGACCTGGCCCTGCTCGCTGTCATACTGTGGGCCCTCAGCTCTCGGCCCACTGGCGGCCGGCCATCTGTACGCCATGAAGAGGTGCCCGAACCCCACACCGGTGGAGAGCTTCGATCAGTCACGGGTGAGTCCCCGCATGTGTGTGGCGGGTCCTATGCAGATCCGTCCTCGCACGGTGCGCTTGGAGTTATTGCTGCCTCGTTACATGGATTCATAAACGTCCCTGTATCATGTATATATATATATATATATATATATATATATATATATATATATATATATATAATATATATATATGCAGAGACAAAAGGGCATGTGAAGTGTGGTGCGCACACCATGTGTAGGCCCTGCTTGTAACGTACACATGATAGCAAATTGGCTTGTAAATCACCGGGTTTTGCTTTGAATTTGCTAATGGCCATGACGTGAGTACATGACACTTGCCGGTCATGAGCTTGATTCGGCGATAGCCACAGTGAAGGGTCACGAGTTCCTTTAATAATCGCACGAAATAGCGAGTCACGACCATGGTAGCAGGTCACGCCTCCGCGGACCGTCGTGACTGTCGTCGGCGTTTGTGTGCCTTAAGGTGTCCCGTTTCCATGGCTCGTCCTGATGAACCATGAGGTTCGTCAGGAGGAGGCGCCCGCCACCCGCATATTGTGTCATTCAGCGGTTGGTGCTCTGAAGGGCTGATTACCATCAAACGCTGCCTGAATATGCAGTCACATTTGCCACCGATTGGATTGTTTTTTTAGCCAAGGCTACTTGAGCCAAACTATTTATACAAGGCTATTCATAAACAAGGCTATTTGACCAAGTATTGCAGGCATGGCGAACCTGCTAAACTCATTGTAGCAAGCGCCTCTAGACGGTAAATTACAATGTATTGCTGTTTGAATACACACACACACACACACACACACACAACACACACACACACACACACACACACACCACACACACACACACACCACACACCCACACCACCACACACACACACACACACACACACAACACACACACACACACACACACACCACACCACACACACACCACAAACACACACACAACACACACATCACACACACCACACACACACACAAACACACACACAACACACACCACACACAACACACACACACACACACATACACACACAACACACACAACACACACCACACACACATATATATATATATATATATATATAATATATATATATATATATATATATATACTAATATATATGTATGCATAGCCTTCATCTTACACCAAATGGCCAGTGTAACCGGCGGAACGACGACAGCGCCTCTTCGAAGCAGCGGTTGATAATTAATCTCAGTCGTCAAAACCTTCATACTACCAAGTGTGCGAAGAAAGGCAAGCATGGCCCTTAGCATCCATAGTGGCTTCAACAAAGCCCATGCAATGTTTAGCGTTAGACATTACAAAGCAATGACTGTTCGTGTTCAAGCGCGCCGAAACATAATTCTGGTAGCGTGCCTTTGGCAAATAAATCAACATTATGGTGAAGGCATCGCGTATAAGGTAGAGATGGATGTAACCTGCCAAAGCTGCGGTGCTATAGCAGTAACGCAATAAAAGTTATATCTGATGACTGTTGCAGTCATCACATTAACTTTCCCCGATGACAATTGTCTGAACTCACGGTCACCTCGCTGAACATGCTGGTATGCCTGACTTGCCGGCGTTGTGTTATCCCCTCCAGCTCCATAGACCCGCCCGATCGAGCACCGAGCTCTGCATCACCGAAAGCGCGTTTTGTCACCCTACCTGACCTCGGTGCCTCGTCATGTGCCCCAGGTGCTGGGGATGTGGAAGGTCGAGTGGGCGGTCAAGACCACCAGCTCTTGCATGGAGTTTGAGTTCAAGGAGGAGGGCGACACGTTGTCAAGGTGTACGAGTTCAAGGAGTTGTCCGCCTCCGAGAAGGCGGGGGGTGGAGATCAAGTACGGGTCCGTGGGCACTCTGACACGCACCGGAACGCCAGGGTTCTACAAGGCCTCCTACTCGACGAGTGGAGTGGCGCTTAAGGCCTGGCGTACTCGCTACGCTATCCAGCGAAGGCGCCACGGACTGTGCCACGCAAGCCATCTGCCGCGTGTTTAGTGCACCACCCCAGTCCAAAAAAACCACCGACTCAGGGCCCCGGCTTGACACAGGAGCCTTGAAACGACGGCCACGTGGTAGTCACTGGCAGAGCCCTGGCTGATCCTGACTGTTACCTTTTGTTCACTGTAGCTGTCAACAACAGGTAATTGCAGCTGACCTCCGTAGCGAGCGGCACCTGAGGTCATTCGCATCCCACGAAGCAGCAGGCCGAAAAACCCGCGTGTTTGCAACGCGCTCTGATTGGTGTTTGGCATGGCTCCGAGCGGCGGACGGGTGGGGTCGTCGGCTGCCGCGGGACCGGAACTGCCGGTCATGAACAGCTCTGTGTTCCCACGGCGACTGCATCCGGTGTGTCATGGCGCCGATGTCGCCGGCGTTCACCCCGGCCCGCACATTCTGCCGCTTCTGCGCCCACCGACACTGCGCAGGTTCACTGGAGCTGCTCCCAGCCATGTTGTATGCGCGCCCGACGTATGCAGTGTGCATTCAGTCCTGGTGGGAAATAGGGCTTGGCTTCATCAGAATCGCGCACATCCGGGCTCTTGCAGCTTGTACACACCCCCCTCCCCCCCCCCCCCCCTATCAGGTTTATACGTGTTTGTCATTGTGTGGGCGACCAAAAGGTATGTACTCATGAGTGCAATTCATTACGTTTATGATATAATTAGTCCTGTCCAAAACTGAGATGACCTGGACGTTAGGAAGAGATCATCATCGCACCTTGTGCGATACGCATGCTGGAGCGAACACCATTTTCGTGCTCATTTTCAATTTTGTGTTGTTCAGGAACACATCATTACATGCAACGCTGTTCGCTCAATGCAGTCGTATCTTTCCTACAAGAGCGTATGAGGACACCGTGGCTTCCATGTCCTGTATCAATGGTGCCACTTCTTTCCAGCCGATCTCGATGGTGTCGACGGAGTCCACAACTTAGCATTGCCAGTTCGTGTCCATGACGTATCCAGTTCATAACTGCTAAATTAAATTGGCTGGTTCGTCTTTCCGCAATATTTGGTCTGTTTATTTACATCTATATTTTTTCTTTTTGTATTGTGTCCAATTTTTCTAGGCTGGGAAGAATTTGCAGTTATAAGCCTGCCCAACAAAAATGGAGAACAGATCAACAGAAAAAGCCACTTTGATCTTTGTTTGAGGCCACAACGGCGTAGCAGAGTGCTATCACAATTTGATGTGTTTGTATGGCAACCCCATGTAACCTAAAGCACAATTGCAGAATGCACTGCAAGGTGAAAGGCCAACGGCTGCCAAATTATGTCCATGAGTAAGGAAGAGATGAAGCAATTTCCTGCGTGCTTCACTGCAAAACAGCGTTCCGATTATTTCCGCCCCGCAAAGGCCCGGCGTTCCTCGCATCTGAATATCCATGCCACTTACCGGACACGTCTGACGCAGTTCTTCGGTTATCTGGGCCATGGTGACCTCAAGTCCCCTTCGCTCCTCGCCGTGGCTGACCGTGTCCGTGGAACACTGTCAATGGCGCGCGGTGACTGGCCGTGCCCCACACTGTGGCTGACCTTGTTCCGCGCTGTGATTGACCGTGTTCTGCATTGTGATCACGCCAGGCAAAATCTCCGGCCGATTCGTGATATTGGACACGGACTACGAGTCCTACCTGGTGGTGCTACACTGCATGCAGTTGGGCCCTCTGGGCAGCCGACGCACCATCTACGTGCTCTCCAAGGGCGGCACGCCCATCTCGAGCGCGGTGCTCGACCAGGTCAGTGGGGCCAGGCGTTAACACGTGCGCGCGCTGTGAGAGTGGGGTGTCCATGTGAAGGGCATGTCTCGGGTTCGTAGCGGGGTCATCTGAAATCGAAAGGTCACTCGAGTCTTGAATACAGGCCTAATGCGAGTATTTGGTTGTTTGGCATTTAATGGTAAAGTAAATATCACATGGGCCTGTGGCAAGAGTTTAGCCTAGATGGGTACGATGATGACGTCAAGTCTGTCACTTGGCTTAATTCCCGTCTAAATTACTGGCGCTGCGCGTGGCAATTTCGACAGGTTACTGCATCACTAGTGGTTGGTATGCAGGCTGCCAGCTGTTGTGTTCTCGGTTCGGAGAGAGTGACTCCAGTTCGTGGAGTCCGATTAGGCTCGCCTGTAGACGTTGTGTTCTCGGTCCGGAGGAAGAGTGACTCCGGTTTGTGGAGTCAGGTCAGGCTCGTCTGTAAACGTTGTGTTCTCGGCCCGGAGAAGAGTGACTCCGGTTTGTGGAGTCGGGTCAGGCTCGTCTGTAAACGTTGTGTCTCGGCCCGGAGAAGAGTGACTCCGGTTTGTGGAGTCGGTCAGGCTCGTCTGTAGACGTTGTGGAATCGGATCAGGCTCGTTTATAGACGTTGCATTCTCGGTTCGGAGAAGAGTGAATCCGTTTTGTGGAATCCGATTAGGCTCATCTGCAGACGCTGTGGTATGGATCGGGCTCGTCTGTAGACGTTGTGTTCTCGGTCCGGAGAAGAGTGGCTCCGGTTTGTGGAGCCGGATCACGCTCGTCTGCGGACGTTCCCGCACGTGTCACGTGGCGTCTGATGACTGATGACTACACACGCGGCAGCTGTTTTCCATTTAACTGCATGTTGAACAGAAGTGGGTTCCCATTATCCGCAGTGTTTTGAGAAAACTTTTAATTGTTCTTCCAGAGATAACCCCAGCAACTGAACTTCGGTTAGTCTTGAGTGAGTCACTCACACCATAAACCAATTGTTGCATGCACTCCAAGGACATACGGATCAACGTCCTGTGCTATCTAGTAAGCAAACCATTGAATAAATGCACCGGATGGCTGCAGCAGAACTGTCGGAACGAAGCTCAAGCGTCATAGCAGGCGTGCATTCCTGCTAGCTCGTCGGCATCTCCCGGTGCCGAGTCGGGGCCGTCCGGGGCCTAGTTCTCGGCGTGTTCAACATTCGCTCAACGGCAGAGGACTCGAGGGCCCCCGAGTTTTCCCCGGAACAACGTCCGAACAAACGGCACGGCACTGACATTTCGAGAAGCTTGGCTACATCCTTTCTACACGCGTTGTGAAAGCTGTAAGCTTTTAATCCCTGGGGTCATAGCCTACCACCGGTCTTCGAGTTCGTGTCGCTGATATTTTGCTTCAAATTAAAAACATGGCTTAGTTGTTGCAGAATATGCACATCAAATATATTTCCTAGACTGTTTTCCTTGTCTGTATCAACGATGTGCAGTAGCAACGTTCTGGTGGCTTTACCATTGCCAAGTCGTTCAAGGTCAAGCTGGGTCAAACATCGACATTTCTCCACGCATTTTGCATTTTAATGTCATTCTATCTGGCCAATGACACAAATTTTACAGCTATGGAAGGCATTTCAAAAACTGCCTTCCACATCGATGTGTCCTGTTCAGTTTTTGATGTAGTCGTACACCAATGCACCAACAGCCTTCCTCCTTTCACCTGACATGCTTTGTCATAATTCATATGCATCGATGCTCACTAGTGCCCATTTGATACGCTTTCCAAAACCTATTTAACAGCGCCTTCCGCATCGTGGTACCATGCTTAGTTATTGAAATAACAGAAGGTGTTTATCGGGGGAAAAAAATCTACAAAGTGGTAAGTTTGACCACTATGACCTGATTTGACCCGTTGACGGCCAAATTTACAATCGCTCAGGTACACCTATCTGGTGCAGTTTTCATGCTGTCTCAAGTTCAGCCTTTGACCATAACCCTTTCGCCGGGGGAACCACGTCTCCTGTCGCGGTGCTGGGCTGGGCTGGATCCGCCTTTTTGTAGTTTACCCTACCCGACTTTCCATACACCTTCCAGAGCTGCCTTGACACTTATCTTTGTATTCAGTGCATCTAGGGCTCTTATTAAATGCGAATCCAAAAGTCGTAGTCTGAATACGACCGCTAGTGTCTTGAGTCCGAGCCAATCATTTCAGCATTACATTACACTGGAGAATACGGCCTTAAAAGTTCCGAATTACTAGTAGAATCCAAATTATTTTCGGCAAGTATCACCCTGCTCCAGAAGTTAGAAGTCCGGAATCCACTCGGAGTCCGCCCGGACTCGGAGCACACCTGTTCGGGCCCACTGCTGGTGTCTCACGCACCCAGCCGTTGCAATAACGCCGACGTTAATAAGCCGTCCTTGGTGGGAGGTCGGCCGGCAGCCCGTGACGCGCCCTTGGTGTGACGGCGCCGCCGCTGGTCGTGCTCCGCTCCGCCGGTGCGGCAGGTGCGGGGGTGCGGGCTATGTCCGCCACTTGCCAGCCGGAGCCGACAGCGCCACTGTCGGTCCACGCTCAGGGGCGCATGGCCAGGCGCTGGGTGGGAGAAACGCGTTTAGGAGAGGGTGAGGGGGGTGCAGCAGTTCGTTGTTTATGCCAATGCGGTTAGGACTAGGGGTTTAGTGACTTTTTGTCCGAACCCCGTTCGTTTCTGTCAATACGGCTGCTTTGGCAAGAGGCTTCTACCTATTTGAGCAATTCGTGATCCAGCAGTTTGCTGCTGCACTGCTTTTGAGATGCAGGGAAATGTTAGAAAAGTTACAAACAAGGATCTTGAATGTTTTTTTTGGTCTTAGAAATCGATACCTAACACCATTAAAAAGGCATTCATTTCAAGACGTTGCCGCTCGTATTAACATCAGTGAAATCCACAGGCGCCTTTGTTGTTCACTTTACCGATATATATATATATATATATATATATATATATATATATATTCGTGCACGTAGGTAGTATGCTTTCGTTAAGGGAAGTTTTGTTTTACGGAAGGGCAAATGTACATGTCATCAGTTTCTTGTGCGTTTGTTCCATTGCTCGAATTAAATCTTTCGTCGTTTTCGGTGAGTCATAAATCAGCTCGCCTATATATAATATAACCTGGCCATAGATATAAGCGTAAACAAGCTAACGTTTCAAGGACACTCATTCTCCATTCTCAAAGCAATGTGAGGTGGTCGGACGGAAAACATTTGAATATGGCAAAATACGAGGCGTACTCGACAAGGCATAATCATTGTTGGACCATCAGGCAAAATATTATACACTCGAATATCTAGTTGAATTACAAAACACATTCAAAAGGCGTATACTACTTTTCCAGCCAGCTTAACAACATGGAAAAGGAAAAGACATCGAATCACCCCGCTGCCATTGGGTGACTGAACACGTCCGAAGTAATGCATGACTTAAGTTGTTTGTTTAAGTCAGGCATTCATTCTCTGATGAGGATGACTTCAAGAACTTGTAGACGGCGTTTGTTCGGAAATGGTTTTAGAATCAGTGTGTTTTCAGTCAGTTCAGAGCGTAAAAGTTTTTGGTGGTGGGTTTTGCGCACATGTTGGTCTGGCACTCCCCCGTGCAGGTATATATATATATATATATATATATATATATATATATATATATACATGTCTATGGACATTCGCAACGGGCATCATACATGTCGTTACCATAAGGCAAAGCGATCAATGCATTTCGTGAGAGAGGAGATGGCGTTGATGCGATTTTCGTCTCCATCACCGTTTCCCAAGTCTTGTCTGCGCGTCATATGAGCCCAGAGTTGCACCGATGTTCGCTACTCCTGTTCACTTTGATGTTCACTATCCAGCCAGGCAGCAGGCAACGTGACTGCAACGCACGAAGCCTTTAGCCCATCGCCTGCACCTAGGAAACCGTCTGACCATGAGGTCATCACACCCTTGACGCCCGTCTGTGTCAGCCGGCGGGGACGAGGGCGTCTGCCGGGCCGGGTGAGTCCGTTACACCCCCCTCACGCCGCTGCCGTGTGACCGCCAGGTAAAGGGCCGCCTACCAAATCTGGGGATGCGGTCGGAGCAGCTCGCGCAGGTGTCGCACGAGAACTGTGTCAGCCGGGAGACAGCTGACATCGACCTGACCGGCACCGTGGACACCGGCGACATCGTCGATGCCGCCAAGAAGGTTATCAGCTTGGGCGGCAGCATCGCCAAGCTGTTCGAGGTGATCTCGATGCTGGGCTAAGCGCCGACACGAGCAGGGGGTGGGGAGGTGCGGCGTCTTAGGCCCCGGCGACGCGGCAGGGGGTGGGGAGGTGCGGCGTCTTAGGCCCCGGCGACACGGGCAGGGGGTGGAGGTGCGGCGTCTTAGGCCCCGGCGACACGGGCAGGGGTGGGGAGGTGCGGCGCCTTAGGCCCCGACAACACGGACAGGAGGCGGGGGGGGGAGGGGTGCAGCGTCTTAGGCCCCGGCGACACGGACAGGGGTGGGGAGGTGCAGCGTCTTAAGCCCCGCAGACACGGGCGGGGGGGGGGAGGTGCAGCGTCTTAGGCCCCGCGCCGCCTCAGGCCGCTTCCCGCCGACGAGGGGCATTGTCCTGGCCTGGGGTCAGTCAGTTGAACGTCCTCAAGGAAACGCGTGGCGGTGACGACGCAGTACGGGGGCTGTCGTGGGCGTGCCGGCGACACACCCGTGGTGGTGACGGCACAGCACCGAGGCTGTCGGGGCGTGCCGGCGACACCGCCGTGGTGGTGACGGCACGGCACCGGGGCTGTCGGGGCGTGCCGGTGACACCGCCGTGGCGGCGACAGCACAGCACGGGGCTGTCGGAGCGTGCCAGCGACACCGCCGTGCGATGGGAAGGGCTTCCACGTCGCTCGGGCGGTGCCGTTGGCAGGGACTGAGCGAGTGAGCAGCTGATGCGGGTGATGCGGCATCGTCAAGAGGACCTCCAGAGTCGTGAATCTTGATGAGAGACGTGGTTCAGACACTGACCGGTGTGACGTGCTGGTGTGGGCAAAGGGGATGATGATGTTGAAAGGTGCTGGGCGAGGCTGGATCGCATTTGTGTCGATGTGCAGCACAGTGGACGTACGTTAGACAGTAAAGAGACCAAAGACACCGCCCACCAAAGGGGCACAAAAGAACACGGAGTGAAAGAGGCTTTCCTGGGGGGGGGGGGGGGGCTGGCTTTTGTCAATGAATTGTAGCTTCGTCACGTCATGCTGGGAGGCCAGCTTTTGTCAATGAATGTCTAGCTTGTCATGTGATGTTAGGGAGGCTATATTTTGTCAATAACTGTAGCTTTGTCACGTGATGCGCGACTTTGGCCCCATGCGCTGTGGATGTTGTTGTGCATGTTAAACCAGATGTGGTCGTATTTACGAAGGTAGTAAAGGAACACGTGAACTGGTTGTCCGCAGCGTACAGCGCGCTGGCCAGAAACTGCTTATCTGTATCGTTCCATTTCGCTGAGAACGTAGAGATGAAATTGTAAGTAAAATTTGCACGTTTCACACCTTGATAATAATGGTGTGATATGATTATAAGTGGGAGTCGGCAAACCGTAGTTTGGATACTTTATACCCACTGGTACCCAGCACCGTGCAGTGCTTGCAGAACACACTCGAGTAAACATAAACATCTGTCGTGTATTGCTTTGTAGACGAACACCATCTTATAGC
>NW_023596379.1:0-22975 GCF_011947565.3 Pollicipes pollicipes | reverse complement strand
AAGAGCACTTTTATTAAACAGAGAATTGTGCTGCCTAAGCAGCCTTTTCTACATACAGTATAACGACAGTTAAAAGCGGACTTGTTTCATAACACTGATGCTTACTTCAACATCTTCAAGGGTGACATTTCCTTAAAGAGTAGTTATCTTGTAATAGGTGATGGGCACCAATACTGTGCAACACTAACGTTTTAGCGCTGCGCTTTATCCTTTCCTGGCAAACGTTTGATACGCAGCGCTCAATGTGTCGTGCCATTTGAGACAGACGGGCTTGGGTGCTCGTCACGCGGCAAAGAAGTGGGTTCACTGCAACGCTGTGGCCTGCTGTTGGTTATGTTCATGTCGTGAGAAGCTGAACGGCTAGAAGAACGTAGCTAATCGTCAGTTTTCTACCACGCGCCCGGGCGGCCGGTTGGACACCCTTCACTCGGGTGGAGTGGGGTCAGTTTGACCCCCTCAGATCTGAGGAACCACGGGAGCTACAGACGCCAAATTCACAGTGTGTTGACCTGTATGTGAATTCACTTGGGTCAAAGTCTGAGGTTCCCAGGTCATGACATTAAGTTCAAATAAGGCTACATAAGGTCAAATTCTAAGCTGGTCTCCAAAAGACCCCTAGAACATAGATAACTGTTCTAAGCAAAAGGTCACATGGCCATCTAAGGTCGATGCCCTTTTGTGACTATTTCAAGGTCATGATGACCAAAATCATACAAGCCCGTTTTGAGTTTTGCATTTGGATAGGCGACAAAGATTGCGCTAGGCAGTATGTTCCTAAAAACAAAATGTAGACCTGGGCCGCTCTGGGTGAGTGACCTATCCTTGCCTTTAAGAAGTCTATGGGAGGTGTATAATGCGGTTCCTGCTATCAATTAACTATGAATGAGCACTAGAAACCCCATGCAGCAAGCCCTAGAGTAATAAAATAAGTTAGTTTTGACCTTGGTCTGATCTTCATACCTAACCTTAGGTCAATGTAATTTCTTCATTCAAGTGTTGTGTTGTCTAAGAAAGTATCTCAGAGATGTGTGGCTTCGTCTAACAGTCCGCTATTGGATCATATTGAACGCTTTGCTGAAAAAAAATTGCATTCTCTGAAACCACGACCTGACTTTGACCTGTCATAGCTCAGCGACCCTTATAAGGTGCATCTAAATTTGGATGGCAGACGATTTGCTGTTTTATTGTCTACAGCTATGCAAAAGTTGGCGCGGGCACGCCACGTCGTTCGGAAACCATTTTTGAATAACATTTGGAAGGGTCAAGTTGACCTCACCCACGAGCGCGTATTTAGATAGCAGTGTTTAAAAGCCCTGCCGATTTAGGAGAACTGTTGTTTGTGGAAACGTGAGCTGAACTTTCAAAGGTAAACGGAGGACGCTGGAGCGATACATGTCAAGGATTTATCTAGGACTTACTGCTGCTGAGAGGAGCAACGACTTTGCGGTAAAGAGGCCGAGCATTGCTGGTGTAGGTCTCATGCACTGCTCGTTACACCTCAAACTTGGCATGCTGATCGGTGGACAGGCATGAAATGAAACGCTTTGGATCACCGTCATATTGCATATATAGCTAAATAAAAGTGTGAGCGGTTTTAAAAAATGTGGTGTGCATCTGTTGATACCAATGTTGCATGGGCTTTCCTCTCAATAATTCGGACTATATGTGTGATTGCGAGTTCTGCACCTGTTATGGTGATGTGAAGATGGAGTGAAAGCCGCCAACGCTTCTAGGTAACTGTACGATGACGTCACGACACCAAAAGTGATATTGTTGTCAGTCCCGTGAAGAATCATGCCATCGGTAAATGTAGGGATACAGGGATGCAGTTTAGCAAATCACGTAGGGACGTGGGAGAGGGGGGGGGGGGGGTGTAAGAAAAACGGTTATGCCTGCCTCTGGAATGCAATCAAAACAGTTTTGTTCCAAGATTTGGCACACTTCCCTTCAGAGTCGAGACCAGGGATGCAGTTTCTCAACATCAGTTTTTGGAGGATGGACCCGAAAGGTTCTGATAAAATGGAAAAATAATAAATAAAATGATGACTGAAAATAGGGAAACTACGTGCTTCGTTAGCAGGAGCATCCCTCCACGAGCTGAATAGGAAACCAAACGTCTCTAGGTTGGTTATATTAATTATGCCTTTGTCTGATAATTTATTAGTCAATGTCTCAACCAACATTCAGTGCTTAATGGCAATCAAATGATACTTTAGTGCAAATGAACTCCCGAAACGTAAATATTTCATGGTTGTGCCACATAACATTTCATTGTCTTAGTTTTTGTGGTGCATTTCATTTAGAGTTCTATTGCAACGGTTTTTCTGAAAGCTTGGGCTCCAGGTGCAAGTCTACGCAGATTCCAAAATTTCGTGGGTGCCGGAAAACGCTACTTTTCACCCCTGCTGATGAATGCGAACGGAATGGTCTGCTGGCTCACGTTCAGTACTCTGTAATGCCCTGCATTGCATATCCCTGAGCGGAACATGAAAACCTGAGCATTCTTCCATTTCTCAAACAGCTCACGCTCCATCTCTCTTTCTCGCCCGCTCTCCCTCTCTCACGCAACGAGTAAACGGCAGTGAATATTTGTAAATGACACTGCTTGCTACCGCAACCAACGGGATACGGCTGTGGAGGGCACGGAACAAGTGGAAACCACTGCGAGCGGTGACGGTCATCAACACATTTTCATGATCAAGTGCGTTCTGGCTCCATCATTTTGTTTTTGTCCCCCCCCCCCCTCCTTCCTGAATCTTAAGGTGGCTGGGGCACATCCTATTAGTAGACTCTGAATGCCATCCAATTTTCTGTCAATGCATAAATGCATAATATCTTATAAATTGTTTGGAGATTTGGTTTGAAGTTGAGGGTTTGTGACTTAATTCAACAAACACAACACCAGGGAGTCCTGGGCCCCTGCACATTCACATATCAACAAATTAAACAAATAACATCTGATGCACTTTTGGCCTGCTTTGGGGTTTGGTCAGGAAACACTATGTCACTGTGTCTTGTAAAATATCTACTTTTACACCCCCAAATAACTTTACTTAGCCTAGCCTACAGAAGCCTCATCTCACCCCAATCTGTTGAGCTTATTTGTATGACAGCAGCAGTTTTGCGTCACTGATTGTGACAACATTCCGTCTATTACTAACCATGTAAGTAACCAACTCAACCGAACTGAAGCCATCGATATGTTGGACATTAGCTGAACCCACCCAGCGTATCTCGACAGCAGCATTTCTGACAAAAAATTGATCAAGCTGATCTTTTACGAACTTCAACTTGTGTTTTGGCATAGTTGATTTGTGTGAGCTAAAAGGAAGCGATCCACATTTACGCATGGTCTTAAATTGAAATATCCATCTTGAAGAGCTTTCGGTACCGTAAACAATCCAGCCCTGCTTAATACCTAAGCCCCTCTTGTTTCTGAGCTGCACGCCCCGTGATTATGGGACGAGTTATATCAGGGACAGTATTTCAAAGTCACATTGTCATTAATGACGTCATAATGGCACCATTGAAATCCTGCAGTTCTATGAACCATACGGCGACTAAGCCCCCCAAAATATGATCGTCGAGACGTTTGTATCTGACGCTCGTGAGCACGATTTCCAGACATAACGGCCGTCAATCGGCTCTCAATCAATGTGCAAGTTAAGGTGACGTAATCAAACCATGATCATTGAGGAGCATATTGACTGGAGAATTGCGATGTCTAGAGCAGTCTTTTCCGTTTTAAAAGTACACAAATAGTTATAAGTGAGCTTGCCTCATCATATTTGATGCTTATTTCAAACCTTTAAACGTGAAACATTTCCTTTGAAGTTGACATCACAAAAAAACCCAGCAGTCGACTTAGATGACAGGACTACCCAAGAATTATGTACCTCACCTTCAAAAATGCATTCTGATTGCCATAGTTGCCTACTGTCAAGGGCAATAATGAGTGTGCTCGACAAGATTATTTCTTTCTTGCAAACGTAACATAAGTGATGTAAGATGATGATGGTTATAACACCAGTTTAATGCTTGCATTTGAGCAGCAGCAGACATCCATCTGGATTTGGCCGATCAGATTTAATAACATACAGGTTGCAGCGTTCGCTCAACATTAAACAGGGATGGGCAGACTATTTGTTGACCACATCTATCTACCTTATATTGTCATTGCGATGCAGCTTAGAGTATTCTTGTGTCAAAAGTATAGTGTCTATCCACAATGCACTCATTTGTCAGTCAGGAAACGATGGCAACTGCGGACAAAATCTTGTTGAGACAGACACAAGGGACCACTGTGGAGGCAAACAAACGAATTTGGGGCAATGGTCAAGACCATGAGACCAGCTTATCTTAATTAAATATCTTGGGGACATCGCTGTTTACCCGATGTACACAATTTGCCGGATATATAACAGAAAATAGCCAACAATGGTTATAACTCGAGTTCTGAAAGTATGTCAGGTATCAATCAGGTGCCCCAAAGGAGAAAATGACTACCTTTTCAAGGGAGGCTTCTCTCTGCTCCCCCAAATAAAAGGACAGCATCTCTCTCATGGTCTGCTGACAGACAGGGCCATCCGACCTACCCACAAAATATTAAAAGCAATCATATCCACCAACCTTCAAGACCAAAGTATAGAATATGTGACAGGAACTCTACACTTAAGATATGGGATAATAGTTTGAGGCGCAAAACGTCGCTCACAAACACTCTTGTAGCTGCTGCGCCAGTTATGTTCCAAAGCTATGCGCGGGAGGATAATTTAACATGATTCAGATGTTTTGAAGCGGGATCGGCTTAGATTTGTCATTACTGAGCCCCACTATGAACGGAAAGACAAGACAGAGGTTTCAAGAAGGAAATTGTTGAAAACAGTTTGATTAGTTCAAATTGTCTCCTTCATTCGCAATGAATTGTTCACTCTGATGCAGACCAAGTGTTTGGGCGGCCGGCGAACTTAAACCCAAGATATGCATAAGATGTGTACAAGTTTACAATGGAATCAATTTGCAGAGAGCCTGATTAGAATTTAGGCCATAGAGGGTATCTCTAAAAGTTGTCGACAAAGAAGGAAAATGCATTTGTATCACCTCTGTATAAAACCAAGCAACACGAAAGTAAGTACACAAACACAAAGATTTAAAGATACTTTGTCAAAACATCTAACCAATTCAGTTGACAAAAATATGTGAAAAGCAGCGCAAAATGGCAACATTTAGCTTTTAAATTTCAGTCAGAACGCATTTCTTCAATTTTTCACTCCTGTATTTTGGGCGCAGAGCAGTTAAACTTCAAATGTCCTTCGGGGAAAAAATGGTTGGAGTAAAATTCTCTACTAGACTTTACGTGGCGTTTGCGTGGTGTAACTAAAAATGGGAATGCTGTGGCCGAACCTTGTTTTGGCCGACAGCTGTAGATTGTGATGCATTTGGTAAACAAATCGAGATTGATGAATGCCCGCGGCAAGAGTCGCTGGGCCTCTCGGGCTTGAACGTACCAAGTGCCCGTGCTCTGTGAATACAAAGGCATGGTTCAGATGTAGATGAGGCAGTGTGGCCATGTTCAGGTTTTGCGGAGCCTTTTATATGCTTGGTGGCTTCAAATGAGCTAAGACTTGGATGACATCGTAGGAATCTGAAAAAAGAAATATGAGTTTAGTATGTGGGGTTAGGCAGTATCATGCGGGAGGGAAAAGCCTTGTAGAATATGGGGAAATAAGTGAAAAGTTCCTCATCATGGGGTGTCGCCTTACACTCAAAAGTCGTCAGTTATAGGGCACTGAGTTTGCCTGTATCCTGATAATTTGGTGCATTGCATGTCACATATCAGTCATCACTATATCAAAACTAGCATACATGCCTCGCCTCCAATTTTGACGTCATACGTACCCATAAAAAGTTTTCTTGATCCCGTAAAAAAGTGATTCAGACTGATTTCAGGTTGTTCATTTCTCCACGAATATCTGCGTTCTGTGCAAACCAAAATAGCTCAAAATAGTTATTTTTGCATTGATTCCAAAAAAATCGGAACATGACCCATTCCCTTTACGTCGTTACGTCGTCCTGTTAAGTCGTTAACACTATAACAGTATGAGCGGGCCTGACTTCTAGAATCTGGATATGGTGTGAGCAGTGCTGTAACCAATGGATGGACTCACATGGTCTGATGAAACATCCAGGTGGACTCACATGGTCTGATGAAACATCCAGGGGAGAAAGTTGTGCTATATCACCTCGAGGCGACCGAGATCAGAGCTAGGGGTGCGGCCTCGATTGCTTGATCGGATCGAACAAATGCTACCTTACTACCATTGCTTGGACAGATCCGCAGCGATAGGTGAGATAAGTGCTCTTTGCAGAACGCCTTGCGAGATGCCACTGATATATATATATATATATATATTATATATATATATATATATATATATAATACACTTCAATCAACAACGATCCCGTGTGTATTTCACAGATATACGTCGCAACAGACGAATACAGGGTGTTCGGTTATATGGTGCATTTAGACCTCTCTTAAAGCGTGTGTTCGCATTTGGAAATATTGAAGTAGGCGTCAGATATGACGAAACAAGCTCTGGTGTGACTATTGCTACACTTTTATGCAGAAAGCGCCCTTTAGACAACACAATTTCTCTGCTTGGTAAATACACTCCTCAGTACGTCATTGTTCGATTACGCCATCGTACCCTGCACAACAATGGATTGAGAGCCAAATGACAACCGTTATATCTGGAAATCAGACCATCGAACGCCAGACATGAGCGATCCGGTCATTACATTTTTGTCAGGCTCTGATCGCCTCGTAGCTTATGGAATGACATGATTTGAATGGCATTATTGTATCGTCATGAATGGCAAAGAGACTTTGAAATACTCTCCCCGAAATAATCTCCCCATTTCCGCGGGCGTGTAGCTCAGAAGCTAGCAGTATTTAGACCTTCAGAATGGTAGGGCTGTGCACTGCACCGAAAGGTCCTCAAGATGTTTATTTCAGTTACCCTCCATACGAATGTTATACACTCCTTGTGATAGCTCTTGTAGAGAACATGGAAAATATTGATCTTCAACATAAGCATGAAACTATGAGTTAACTTAAAGGGAATGTTGCACAATTTTAAGATATTGAGGTAGGCATCAGACATGACGGGAAAAGCTTACTTGTAACTATTGGTAAGCTTTCAAGGTTCAAAACCGACGCTAATTAGCCAAAATTTCAACGTTTGTAAAAATGCGCCCCATTGCGTCATTGTTTGATGGCGTCATGGGATGGTTCTATAACGACAGCAATACCTGGCAGCATCTGATAGCCAGACCTGAAGAATGCCTGGAAACACACGAAGCCTAACGCCAACTGGCCATTCTCGTCGCGGGAGCTGTGTCGAGTGGCGTATTAGTGGGTGGTTTGTTTGCAAATTTTTGTCTTGGTGCGGGCCGTAAGAAAGCTTTGGTAGAGTGTTTGACATACGCAACGTAGCTAGCGCCAGCTTTTATGGCAGATTATTAAGTCAAAGCACGATATGCTGTGATACTGCCTATTGCTGGCAATGCTGTTGATGATTTTGTCAACACTTTATTGCCAACCCATCGTTGCTTGCAGTGCTGTAGTCCTGACAATTGCTATCGTGTGATGTGTACAATTAGTTCTACTTTGTTTATTGCTTGTACCTGGAAAATGCGGTGCCATGCGAAAATTGATAAATTTGTAACGTTGCTATGATTTTTCTTGCCATAGCATTGATATTGCTATGGTAAAGATGGCAAGGTTGGGCTACCAATAACTTTTTTGCTCAGGATTATTTATGCAATTAATAGTTAATCCTGGTATAAACCATTGTGGTGCAATGACATTCTTGCTGGTTGATAGCCCTTTGCCATTGTTAAATCAGTGCTACCAGTCATTCACAAATTATAAGCTGCTGTCTCATAGGCCTTGGAAGATTAGTCTTCAGCCCGTGTGGTACATTGTGTGCTGGCAAGGGTCAACAGCTGTGGCACTACCTCAGTGATGTACTGTGGGATGACATACCGAACAATTGTATGCTTTTTTACTGCAATCCATGCTGCTTCCATAATACATTCCATCATGAAAAGATGGGTCAAGTGTTCTCTCTTATACTGACTCCCCATCTGAAACATGACTGACCAAAAACGCATGATATACTATACAAATCACTTTCAGCAAAG
Source organism: Pollicipes pollicipes (assembly GCF_011947565.3). Taxonomy (NCBI): domain Eukaryota; kingdom Metazoa; phylum Arthropoda; class Thecostraca; order Pollicipedomorpha; family Pollicipedidae; genus Pollicipes; species Pollicipes pollicipes. The sequence continues at coordinate 14,767 of NW_023596379.1, read as the reverse complement.
CAGACAACCAATAACTGACATCACTTGCTCAGCCTGTTTTGGGAATCCACAAAACGTAGGTGCGAAAGATGCAAACACATCCTCCACTTTCACAGCCCTGCAACATGCTGCAGTCATCAGGATGCTTTACCAAAAAATAACAGGAAAATTTTGCTTGTGGTGAAGGGGCACTGCAAATGCTGACATTGCACAAGACTGGAGACATGGCAAGCGCATGTAGTTATGGTTGGATGGGCAAAATGCAAGGAAGTGATGAAGCTCGAGTGCCCACAAGGCTAATGATACAAATATTATTAAGTGCTATCCAAGACAACAACAGCAACACTTTTCCACCCAGCATCTCACGCAAGTTTCAGTCACTATGACATTGATGACTCACGTGCGATGCTGGCCTGCATACACAATTTATGAAGACAGTACAATGCGCATCAGTAATAATACGGCTCTATGTTTTCAGAATTCGTCAAGGAAAGACAATTTCGCAAAGCCATATAATGCGAGCCTACACTGATCATGTGTATTGATAAGCTGTACACACCATCCCCAACCGACAAAATGAATTGCCAATATAATGGCACACGATGGATTAATTTCATGCTGTAATACCTCAATAGGTCAAAATGTTGGAAAGATCATAATTAAGTACCAGCTTGCCTTTGTACACCTCTGCAGCACAAGTCCTAATGCTTCTCTTAGTTTACCAGCGTTTCTTTGTCATGTTCAAACACGAGCATAAAGGTGGATGCAGGTATCAATAAATCGCATTTTATAGGGAATCAGTAGACTTAAAGGATACCAGAACATTTTTCTCCCTCAGAAGTACAAACCTCGCACGCACACTCTACATCACATCAAGATCAATACAAGCCCCTGGCACACACCACCACTGATCATCTCACCGTTGCACAGCTCGCGGAACTATCAAATTGCAGGCTTTCTAGCAATTTCCGCACATATTTTTAGTCATAACACCGCATTTTGCCGTCACCTCCGTTCAAAACAAAGTCCCAAAGGGAATTCATGGTAATGCGGCTCAAGAGATTTCTTCAAGAAGAAAAACGCCAGTGGGGGAAAAAAGACAGATTCGCCGTCGCGTCTTCGTTTTTATAACTTTCGGGGAGAGCGCCAGTTTTTTTGGGCGCCGCACTTTTCTGCAGACAGTGGCGTTTTTTTTATAACGTTGACCTGTGGCCTAGAAATAGGGAAAAAATGACCCCGTTCACGACGAGTACCGCACAACCCGAAGGTGCTCACGCTTACGTTCGCGACACGCATTCGACAGCGAATCTTGGTAACAGCCAATCATCTTCCGCGCACTGTATCGTACGTGCCGCATCATGGCTTTTGCGAATGTACCAGCAGCCATGCTGGTTTGACCACAAGCAGAGAACAGCCTGTAGTATGGCTGCGATCGCATGACGTTTCTATGACGTTATTAATGCCAAGGCAACTGTGAAATAGGTTCCAAACAAACCTTTTCACACTTTTGCGGGCGTGTAGCTCAGGAACCAGATCGTTTTGGGTTTTCAAAAGGACATAACCGTGAACTGCATTCAAAATGTCCTCAAGATGGCTATTTCTGTTCAAAACGCCATACGAATGTGGAACATTCGCTTTAAATTGCGGAAATGTTATGCTTGGACGCCGTGCTAGGCCGAAGGCAATGTTCTCCTCACGGGGATTGCCGCACGATGTAATGCCTCGATGAGCGGTGTTCTGAATGCTTCAAAAAGTTTGTTATCCACGCAGTGCTCTCCAATAGGTTTGATATCCGGGTTTTACAAAACCTTTCTGATTAGCACGAAAGAGGGTTAGGGACACAAAATGGTCGCAAATCTGGAAAGTAACGGACGGCAATGGCATATACATTGGCTACCGTGACACAATACCCAGAAACATTTACAATATTTCAAGCGTCCTGGGCAGTAAGATTTTATCAAGCATGATTGCCTTACACCGTTGTGACAAGAGCCTTATACCGCATCACTTATACCGTTGTGACAAGAGCTTTATAAGTCTCTAACAATACTTACAACAAAACATGGAAGCTGCCGTAACATAGCGAGTTGGGCAGTCCCTTTTTATATTCTGATAACCAATGACCTATAATGACCTATATAACCAATGATAACTAATGACCTAACCTATAACCAATGACCTATGCCGGCTAGAGGACAGTCGGCACGCCAACCTTCACACCCACACACCGTAAGGGGTGCGAACTAGAGACGCAACTTTCCAAAGGAAGATATTAACCCGCAGCCCGCCTCCTCCCCCCCCCCCCCCAAGCTAATGATCCAGCCCGCAAAAGCCCGCTCTGTTATAATGCTGAGCCACAATCAGACAGCAAATATTTGTTAATTGCAACATGCTAATGCATGATATTGTTTTCTAACATTAGCGATGTTACTCTGAGAGCAGCTGTCAAAGTACCTGCGCAATGAAATTTATAACGTACCAAGTAGATCTCAAACGCTGCCATAGCAGTTTTCCAAATTCGAATGAAAGAAAAGAGTGTGGAAATGGCGTTTGTCTTTTGCCAAAATGCGCCAAAGGTTTCACCCTCCATCTCCATAAACCACAATCTCTTTCTTACAAAATTGCGTGCATCAACCAAAGCTTTACACTGACTGGGCAAAACACACTGCATGTTTCGAGTCATGGGTACTGTGAGCTCCGTACAATAGCCACAACCTGAATCATCATTTTACTACGTCGCCATTGCCGTAATCTTATGTTTCTCATTGAAGAATCATAGCCAGCCTCCTATACAGTGTTTGCTGTCCTTGCGTGGCTACATCACACAACCATACCACATAAAAACACATGCTGGCTTTGAAATGATCCACATTTTTATTGTAGCACTACGCCCATTCTAGCCCGCAACCATTGCCGCGCGCTTTGTGTTGTGCTGCGTGAAAACCATATGAAAGCAAAGGTGTCAACAATATTTGGACCGCGAATATTTGCCCCTCCAATGACGTCACTGACATTTAGCAATGTACTGTGATATATTGTTGCATGTTGCAGGAAAATTCTATGAAAACAAACAAAAATTGTTCAAATAATTTCCAAGAACTCTTTGAACAGTTTTGAAACCTTGTAGATCCTAACTTCCGATTTTGCAGCCTGAAAATCTAATAATCCGGCACCAGTCCTGTCGGATGCACCTAGTCTAGATCTTCCAATTTTGTTTATAAGTATATATCCCGGGCCATCTCATTATGTAAAGTCGGGCATACATTAGCTATGCGCTGTCAGTTGGGGTGAATGGAACAAAAAGCGCATATCTGCCGGTGCCAGGCTTATGTTATGTTTAATGTCCAGCCGGGGCTTTGGCGTGCATGGCATGCATGTGTATCATACGCCGTTAGCCGGACATTAGGAGCTGGCGCTTGGCGGGCGGCCCAGCGTGCTACTAACGGTGACGCTGGTGTCAGCCTGCTGCTTTGCTGCTGACCTCGACTTTGGTACCAGCCCGCCGTCTCGCTACCGACGGTGACGATGGTGCCAGCCTGCTGCCTCGCTGCCGACGGTGACGATGGTGCCAGCCTGGTGCCTCGCTGCCACGAGGGATTTTGCCGAGGGATTCTGAAGAAGATCGTTGCCCTGAATTGGTCCGTCCTGGGTGAACAGAATGTATCGCAGGTTCGACTCATTGGCATGCAGCTGGCAGGTGAACTACCAACCTGAAATCCCGGATACGAGCTCGAAGAGTCGACACACCCCGCCAGTCCCGCCAGAGCTCACAGGCGCCCCACCGCAGCCCAAGACCTTCACTCCTCCGCCGAACTGTAGACTGGTCGATTATAGCTCGTGCAGCAAGTCAATGGATCTCCCGAACCGCGGGGTGAAGCGTACCACGCATTTCTAGAGCTTAAGTAGCTGAATAAACAAGTAGCTAAGTAAACAGAAAGACTGGTACTTCTCTCGCAAAATTTTCTAATCAGCTGATTTGGCTTAAAACTGTTAATATGAGTGCTCAAATGGTGATATTCATCTCGCAACTTTAATTTAAAAGACATGTCTTGAACTTTTCACTCAAGCATGCCGGGAGCGATGCATTTTAATGGTCAGTTTCCTCGGGAAAAAAGAACGTAGAGTCAAATTCTCTACCAGGCCTTGCTGGTGTTTGCTCCAGGCTCTCCTTTCGTGGTATGGTGGTGAGACCAAAAAATAGGGGATGCGTGAAAACCTTGCATTTGGGGCACAGCTGCAGATCGTGATGCATTTTGTGAACAAACCAAACTTAATGCGCGCAAGCGGCTGGGGTCGCTGGGGTTCTTGGGCTTGGAGGTACCTGGCGCCCTTGCTCTGTGCATACATAGACATGATTCAGATGTGGGTGAGGCAGGGCGTAGCCATAGGTGTCCAGGTTCTGCGGAGCCTCATTTATGCTTGGTGGTTTCAAGTGAGCTCGGTTTTGGATGACATCTGAAAACCTCAGAAAGGGAAATAGGGGTTTGGCATGTGCGATTAAACAATGTCAGGCAGGAGTGAAAAAATTAACCTAAAATATGGGGAAAGGGAGTGGAAAATTCCTCCTCATAGGGTGCTGCTTTACACCCAAAGTCGGCAATTCTAGAACACTGCGTGACCCCCGATGGCGCCTGGTGGCGGCCGGACCAATGTGCCCGCACGGCCAGCGACCCGTGGCCGTTGACCGCGGCTTACTTATTGCCGCCGGCTCTGGCGGCGGCAAATGTGCGGCTCTCTTGCACGCCAGCCACCGACGTCAGCTCGAGGTCAGGCCTGTGCACGAAAGGCCTGTCCAGCCTGCAGCAGCGCGCCCAGTATAGTTTCATCTTGACGGCTTGGCGAGAGCTCTGCACAGACGGTAAACACATGCTCGAATAGGGGTCAATACCCCCCCCCCCCCCCCCCCGAAGAACAATATGTAGACCAATATGTAGAACAATTTAAGAACGGCACAGCGCAGCTAAACTTCCATAGCTTTAAACAATTAAATGACGGATCCTCTGATGTAATAAAGTTAGATGTACCTTGTAAGATCGCTGGTCTACGGAAGGTCACTCAGTCCGTGGCTGTTAGTGAAAAGCATTTCTAGAGAATGGTTCAACGGAATGCGACAACGGAGTATTGGTCGAAGAGATCCATATCTGAAATAGTTTGTTAGGGCAATACATCAATTGAATTCATAATTACAACAAATTCCATGGACCTAGGATCAGGTATGAACGTCAGACCGAGGTCAAAGCTTACTCACTGTCTTACTGAGCTTGGTGTATGGGAAAATGTTTCATGCACTTTTGAAAGGTCAGAGGAGGTCACTGACCTAAAACGATCCAGGTCAACATATTTTCTTTAAGGAATATACCGCCTAGCGTTACCCCTGACGCTCATTCAAATGGCAAAATAGAAGCAGTTTCAGAGGTATATGGCCACCTTGACCTTACAAACGTCAACAAGGTCGTTTAACCCACATGAACGCCATTGACCTTTTGCTTAGTACAGGTATCTAGCTTCACGGCGGTTGCCTGTGGTGGTCTGGGAACACTTGAGACACCGGTATGGGGTTTGACCTCGTTGGACCTTATTTGAACCTAATCTTATGATCTAGGAAGCTTAAATTTTGACAAAGGAAGTTAGCACAGACTCTAATCCACACTAAATTTGGTATATGTGGCTATCTTGGTTTTTGAGATCTCCGTAGATAAATTGAACCCCAGCCGAGCGAAGGGTATTCAACCGGCCACGCGAGCGCGTGCTGAAGGGAGTGTTCCACATTTGTGTGGGGTTTTGAACTCAAGAAGCCATATTAAAAGCATTCCGTGCTGCTCACAGCCCTACCATTCTTAAGACCTAAACTCCTCTAGTTGATGTGCATTTTATTTCGGGGAGACTATTTCAAGGCCACCCAGGCATCCATGACGCAATCATAACGTCATTTAAATCCTGTCACTCTATAAGCCATGAGGCGATCAAGGCCAACGAATCTAATCGTCAATCGTTCATGTACAGTTTCGTGAGCACGATTTCCAGACACAACGGCCATCAATGAGCCCTGAATCAATTTTGTGCAGGGTGCGATGGCCAATCAAACAAGGACGTACCTATTGCGGAGGATAATTATTAAACAGATCAGTTGTGTTGTCTACAGCAGTCTTTTTCACTTAGAAATATACCAGTTGTTATAAATGGGCCAACTTCATCGTATCTGATGCCTGCTTTTATACCTTGAGATGTAAAACAATCGCTTTAAAATCCCACCTTTGGATATATTTCAAAAACGATACTTTGGCGATACCTCATGACTATTTAGTATGATAATAGTACTTGGTAGTAAGTGTCACTGCAGCATCATGAAGATATAAAAAGGAGATCAATTATAATTTTCAAGAGTCCAAATGACGCGTTCAACGCTTTGCAACAACATTGCACGTCTTCCTTCATTGGTAGCCCCAGTAAATCTTGAGTCTGTGGCAACTGCAGTTGTGACCACTGTCGTCACAACGATGACAGAATCTGCTGAGGGCCGTTGTCAGCTGCTACAGGTTGGAAGTACCACTTGTGAGCTGTTTTTACCTGTATAATGCGGGCCTGCATGCTAAAAAGTGACACTTCCGCTGGTGTGAATGACGTCAGTCCAAATGAACGTCTGTGACGGGCACAACGGGCGGCAAGGACCAGTTATCGAGAAGCGCCTTTGTTGAAGTTTGAACCAGCGCGTCACTTCAGCTCATGTGATACTCCCTTTCCCAAAGCCAAAGTGCGCTTCCAAAACAGCCTCTGCGGTAAACTCCATGGGGAAGAAAGCAAAGCCATACCATTGCGTTCCGTTGAACTCGCGAGATAAAAGCCTAATTTTGGCATACCTTTCCTATAAACGGTGTTTCAAACTTTCACAGCATTTATGACAAACATTTTTTTACAAATCAGTGTGTTGTAGACATAACAGAAAACGCGAGTTGATAAAAGTAAGGCAAACGAAATGTACTGCTATTCTAGTGGTGGACAGGGAGTCCATTGACATTTCTCCCGAAGCAGCGGCTACTTCAAATGGAAATTGCGGGTTGCTCAGACGGATTTCGGGAAAATTGGTATTACCGATCAAATCAGACGCGTGTATTCTAACAATAAGTGATAAGTACAAAAAGGTGCATGCTCCCGCCAATGTTTGATGCGGTCACAGCCTCGCTCTTTCCCCGATGATGCCACTCACGCTTTTTCCGGATCCGGCCGCCTGCCGTTTGATGTGGTACTAGTTGCCCTGCCCCTGCCCTCTGCCCCCGTTCGCTGCCGTCTGTCCGGCCGGTTGGTAGCGACGCGCCGGCACGCTGCAGGGCGCGCTCCAGGACAGCTGACCGGCCATCCGGGTGGCGTCCGCCACAGCCGCGCCGGCCTCCCGTCGCCGCCGACGGCCGGTCGCAGAAACCCCGGTCCGCTGTATCTGACACCGTCGGCGACGGCGGCAAAACGGCGAGCTCGAGACCCAGGTGGGAGAGGTCTCGATTGGCGTGCGGTCTCTACACCGACCTGGCACGCGACGTACGGCGCTGTGACGACCGTCGTTGTCTGGAGGCCGCGCAGCGTATGAAGTATGCTGTGCACGCTTCCGGAGTTGGCACGGAGTGGAGGTGGTTCTACGGCAGATGTGAAGGCGGTATTGGTATCCGGGACATTCGACATTTACAGCCTATACGTTGCATATGTTACGTACAACTTACAAGTTACGCACGTTACGTACAGCCTTATGCCCCACAACCTCTACGTTACGCACGAGCAATACATTACGAGGGTCGCTCGCCGTTGGTGGCCGCTGCGGGTTTTAAGCATTTTTTTTTTGCGGGCAGGCGGTCGTTAGCTTCGCGCTGTCGAGGCGTGATTTGTACAAAAAAGGCGATGTCTTCAGATGCAATATTTGCATTGTCAGGCGATAATGCTCTCGCAAAAACGTTCTGTATGGAAGGTTATACCTTCCGCACAGAATAAAAGTATGTCAACGTGAACGCCGTATCTTTGCAAATCAGCCCTCCAGGCGGCCCGCCAGCATTGCGTGATACGCTGTCGGTGGTTCGACCGAGAAAAAAACGAAACAAAAACCGGCCGAGTGTGATGGGACGAGCATTTCTTTGTGGGATGTCAGTCGGACGCGCTCGGATGCTCGACTGATCGCGTGCTGGAATGGAGAGTAGCTTTTTGACACCTGTGGTCCGCGCGCCAGGCCATGCGGTGCATCCCACGTATCGCAGCTCGCATCCATCGGTGCTTGATCGCGGCACGGTCGTGTCGGTCAGCGCAGTGTTATCAGCTCGTGTGGTGTCAGTTTATGTCAGCTGGGTGGACGACCAGACGTCGGACATCTCCACTCGCATCGGCCGACCCCGCCGGCCTGCTAATCGCCATGTCAATGTCAGACCGGACTCACATGGGGATGGTCCATTACCGGTCCTATCGAATGTGTCTGGTCACAATCTTCCGATTTCAAATTCAAGCATTTTCCCGGGGTACCGTATCATGGTCATCACTGTAAGTGCAGGCAGGCGGTTGTCAGCTTCGCGCTGTCAAAGGGTGGTTCCCACAAAAATGACAATGTCTTCCGACGCAAGATTTACATTGCCAGATGATAACCCTCCCACAAAAACGTCCTGAATGGAAGCCTGTACCTTCCGCACAGAAGTAAAAGTTTTCAATCGCTGTATCTTTGCAAACCATCCCTCCAGGCGGCCCTGCAGCACCGCGTGATACACTGTCGGCGGTTCGACCGAGAAAAACGAAGCAAAAATCGGACGAGTGCGATTTGCCAACATCTGATAGTAGGATGCCGGTTTCATCGAATGCAGCATGTCACAATCTTTCGATTTTATTAAATGTGTTTCGCCAAGGCCACCGTATTATGATCATCACCCAGGCCGGCGTTAGTTCTGCGATATTAAGGGGTGATTTGAACGAAAGTCACCCCTCACAGTGCGGAATTTACGTTACCGGCCGATAGTGCTGTCATCATAACAGCGTTACAGCAAGACTGCACCTTCCGCGCAAGAGTTAAGTTATTTCAGATCGGACACCGTATCTTTGAAAATCCCTTCCCTTCCCCGAGGCTGCGCCAGCATTAATCGTTACGCTGCCGGGGGAGAGACTGAACAATGGTATGGAAAAAATCAGAGATCAGAATCAGAAGAAATCAGTATCAGAGAGTGTGGTGTACTGGCGGCTGATAGCTTATTTCAAGAGCTATCAAATGCACAACGTCACAATCTTCCAGTTCAGTTCCACGCCTTTGCGGGTACGCCATGTTATGGCATCATTTTATATGCATGCCGGCCGTCATTAGGTGCATGCATGCAGGCCGTCGTTATGTGCATGCAGGCCCCCACGCAGCCAAGGGATAAATTACACAAAAACGCGTCATGCCTACAAATGCAAGATTTACAAAGGCTGCCGGCGAGCTCCCACAATAACGTTTTCAACTAAGCTCACATGTAAAGGTATTTCATGCTGAATGCCATATTTTTGCCAATCTCTCTTCCAGCCCGCTCGCCAGCCATCAATTGTACGCTGTCAGAGGATAAATCGGAAAAAAGGACAAAATGCACGACAGCGTGTTGTACTGGCACTGGTCAGTGTTGTACTGGCTGCTGACTGTACAATGCTCGCCCCTTTGCTTGCCTCATTCCTAAGCCCATCTCTAAATTATCACTCGTTCGGTGCCTTCCTACATTCCAAACGTACCCTTTCGCTGTCCCTCGCTTTCCAGCGCCTTGGTATCGTGATCGGAAAGTCTGCGCGACTCCTCAATGAGCTTAGCAAATTTAATCCATCCATTTCAATGGATGCGTGTTGAAACATGAAGAGCTCATGACGTTCAATGTTCAAAACGTCCTGAATCGCAACATCCGATGTTCAGCATCCAAAAATCGTTCGACATCCCTTTACAGAGAATCAGAACATTCAAGTGCGCAGCATCCCAAATCGCGGCACCCAAAGTTCACCACATCTAGCGCTCATAGCATACAACGTGCGTGAGGTCCAAGGACTCGGATGCTGTACCACTTCCTGGCAACCCATAACCTATCGGTTTGAACATTGCCCGAAAGTGGGCCACCGTAGCCGAATGCGTCCGTATATGCCGATGGGTGAGGTAATGGGTTACAGTGCCGCCCATTTAAACCACTGAGTATACACATGAACAACGTCTTGTTTATCGCTCGCAGACTTTACTGCGTCAGCACGTCCTCGGTAGCAGGCATATTAAAGAATTCAAAACTTTGGTCTCTGTGCCGTGGCATTGACGATAGCTGGTTCCTCGGCAGTAGGAGCTACTGATCACACGACAGTCTCACGACCACTGTGCAGCTGCTGCACGATGGTCTTGAAAGGCACTGGTCGGGATGCGTGCTGTTTGGTATTGCGGGCTACGAATAAAATCATCCGCATTATTTGGCTTCTTTATCGACAAGATGTATTGGTGATGTTTTGCAACTCCATCTTTAGGGAATTGATGACTGATGTGTAATATTTACTGATTGGATGGTGGTCGGGTGGACGCGCATGTCGATCTTTAGCTCCTGGCACGCTAACCTATATTGTCGGTGATTTTACTTGGTTGTTCCCCTCCCCCATTGCAAATTCCTTCCCCACTCCTGTTAACAGGAGTAATCTCGAGTTTTGCATGCTTTTACTCCCAGGGGGGGGGGGGGGGGGGGGGGGGAAGAGCTGTCTCATCATCTAAATATGGAAACTTCTCCCCTAGTTAGACGCGGTCAATGGCCCGGCTTACAAACAACTCATTTCTTAAACTATATGCATTTAAAGCGGGGGAGTAGTTTCGCAAAATAAGCTGGTTGGCGGAGTAATAAGAAAACAACAAAAACTACTCCGATAAGATGCCAACATTCGGGTTTCTCTCCGAATTTGGCCCACTGTTTTCCAAATTTGCAAGCTTGAGCCCAAGTTAGAGCGGAGGATGGATACCTGCAACGCAACAGGAAACCGCATTTCTAGTTGCAAGTAAATGGGAAGTAAAAAAGAAAAGGTCTGCTGTGAATGTTTTTGATTGCCAGCCGACCTTCATGCAAAACATTACGCGCGTGTCGGGCTTAAAAGTACACTTGATTCGTCATCTGCACAACGGAGCCTGAACAGCAACGAAGTACGCCACTAAGCTCGTTTGAGATATATGAGCTGGATGAATTGGGAGAATCGTGACCTTCTCGGCCGCGCCTTTGCTTGGACGACCCGCAGTCTGGTCTAGTCGTGAAGGGCATTGACGTGTGCGCTGTGCGGGACGGGGAGGCGTTCCTCCTGTTCGTTCTGCCCCAGCGCCTCCTCGCCGTGAAGTGCTCAGCAAAAACACAGCTGGCGGTGGTATTCAAGGAACGGACCGTATGTGGGATCCGGTAGCCTCCAACAGCCTTGAAGAGAGCTCAGGAGCTGTTGAAAAGTCTCATTTAGTGGACGAAGTAACTGATTACCAGGCGGGTTTGCCCGCGGTAAAAATGCGCGTCACGGATATGGATTGATGCTGTCGCCGGCCCCCGCCACAACCGTTTGTTTTTTCGTTGCGCGATGACTGGTTGACTCAGGTCAGTTGTTTTGTGTTCGGCTGTGGTGTTTAAGGTCTTCTGTGGTCTGTGCGTGGTTGGTGATGTCGATCAGTCTGTTTAATTGCCAGCTGGTCTCGTAATGCGGATGTTCATGTGTGCATGTCGCTACAGTGAATTCTTGTCGAATTTCAATGATGTTTTTTTGTTGTCGGGCTAGTCTGGAAAGGTTTGCAAAGCTTTCATCGGTGGTGAAGACTGGCCCTGTGGTCGACGTGGCCGGTTTGCTGATGCCGGGCAGTTTTGTGAGGTCAGCGTGGTTACGTCCCGGCTGATCTAGCGTGGAGAGATAATTTTGAAGTGTCGAACCTGGCCTGACATGCAGTTCAGCTCTCCGGTCCATGTGTTTTGTTAACTCACGCTGGACAGTTAGTCAGCTTGCGACTGCTCCCCCATGGTTTGAGCGTTTTAAATGTGAAAATGCACCCTGATCCGTCCACATTTGTGTTTGTTCCAAAAAAATTCAGGCTGAAAGAGTGTGACAGTCGGTTGGCCACATGCATTTAGGGACTACGATGTGTACAAATGCAACCTCATTTAAAGTGTTACAGTTTCTTGGCATTATGAGCAGGCGAAATAGACACCCACCATAGCGTCAAAGGACTTCTATAAAGGGGCATGACACCACTCCCTAAAACGACACCGTGCGGCAATGCGATTTGGCCGACCCCGCGCGATTGGGGTTTTTGGGCGTATTTTTTCTTAGTGTGCAGCATACCGGACATAGTAGCCGGAGGCTGGTAGACGGATTGTCCTCAGACTTGCCTTCGACTCATTTTACGCGAGTTGTCAAGCAGCACCAATCGCCGCAACCGCACAAGACAGCGCCCGTCAGCAAAAGTACAGCGGCCGTCAGCGCACAGGACAGCGGCCGACAGCGCACAGGACAGCGGCAGACAGCGCACAGGACAGCGCCTGTCAGCACACAGGGCAGCGGGAGACAGCGCACAGGACAGCGGCCGACAGCGCACAGGCCGAGAACAACTAACCTCGCATCAAGTATAAACCGCCTCTTCCTCTTCCGCTATTGCCTTTGTCTCTGCTTCAATTACCAGCTATGTTTAGGTTGCTTTTCGGCAGTTTATAGACTGAGGTGCACTTTTCAAAAAATCGAGGTAAGCCCCCCCCCCCCCCCTGGCGCGATCATTGTTCCCGCGCACATGCGCTTTCCGTCGGACCTACTCGAAATAATTGATGTTATTGCAACGTTATTTTCTCCCGTTGGATTTCCAAAATGCACTTCTGTTGCATCTAGTTCGGTACCAATGGTTCGATACCCATGGTACCAATCGCCACGCCGCGCATGCGCCGTAGCCAAAACCCCTTTCCGAATCGGCGGGGACCAGACTTGCTATCTGAGCATGTTTTACGCCGCACCGTAAGCCATGCCCAGCGTGTAGCGTTCGCGCCGCCACACCGCGCATGCGCCGTAGTTAGAACAGCAAACGGCTGCTTGGTGTTATGGAAGCCTTGGTTCAGTCCATTGCTCGCCTTCGCCCTGGTTCTGACGCCGGTCGCCTCCGCCTGTGCTGCACGTGAGCTATGAGGTCAGCGACTTTTGGATAACGTGGACGCCGCCTGACTTGCATTTGCATGCTGGGTTGCGTATTTAAAAAGGTTTTTAGCGCGCACTTTACTTTTTGATATGTTCGACAATGTTACTGAGCTGGGACATGGTAAATGTAAAAAATGACATTCCGACCAGCTTGCTTATACTCAACGAAAACTTTGGGGATGATCTCTATCCCTTTCACTATCAGCCTTGGTCAGGCAATGATATTCATCAAAAGAGACTAAAATTAAGAGAAACGCATTAAGCAAAGAAAAACACGCATTAAGAAAAAGCGTTAAATGTTGTATGCAATCTAACATGCTGATCATCCTGAGAAAACAAAGGTGTCAACAAAGATGGCTGGCCGCATTAGTTATCTGCGACATTTCAGCAGCAGACAAATATTGTGAATCGTTCAAAAAGAGCACATGCAATGCACTCACAACCTCGATGCGATTACAGTGCACTTCTTTTGAATGTTGCCTTGTCATAGAACAACTGACTGATACAACACATACCTCTTAAACATGCGCATAATTTTTTCCACATTTCGGAGCCGATTCAATAGCGACAGCGTGCAGCAGAGCCAAATGATAGCCGTTGTATCTGGACATCAGGCTATCGAACTCCCGATATTAACGACTTGGTCATTATATTTTTGTCGGCCTTGGTCGCCTCGTACCTTATGGAATGACATGATTTGAATTACATTATTCTAGCGTCATGACTGCCGAGGTGATTTTAAAATACTCTCCCTGAAATAATCTCCCCATTTCCGCGGCGTGTAGCTCAGAAGCTAGATGTATTTAGATATTCAGAATAACACGACCGTGCACTGCACCGAAAGGTCTTCAAGATGGTTATTTCAATTTCACCCCCCCCCCCCCCGATCCAAATGTGATACACTCTCTTTAATATACTGCTGTAGAAAACATGGAAAGTATTGATATTCAACAGAAGCATGAAATTATGAGTTTGCTTAAAGGGAATGTTGCACATTTTTAAGGTATTGAGGCAGGCATCAGATGTGATGAGAAAAGCTTACTTGTAACTATTAGTAAGCTTTCGAGGTTCAAAAACGACGCTAAGTAGCAGAATTTCAAAGTTTGTAAAAATGCACCCCATTGCGTCATTGTTTGATGGCGTCACGGAATGGTTCTGTAACGACAGCAACACATGGCAGCATCTGACAGCCCGACCGTAAAGGATACCTGGGAACACACGAAAACTGACGCTAACTGGCCCATTCTCGTCGCGGGAGCTGTATCGAGTGGCGTATAAGTGGATGGTTTTGGTTGAGAATTTTTGCTCTGTTGCTGGCCGTAAAAAAGGATTTTGGTGGACTGTTTGCCGTACGACCGTAGCTACGCAGCCAGCTTTTATGGCAGATTATTAATATCAATGCACGATATTGCGGTGTTTGTTTGCTGCTATTGTGCTGTGCTCTTCATGATTTTGTCACCTCACTTTATTGCCACATACATCGTTGCCTGCAGTGCATGTAGTCCGAGCACTGTATCGTGTGATGTGCACAGTAGTTATTTTGTTTATTGTTTGTACTTGGAAATGCGGTGCCATGCGAAAATTAATAAATTTGTAACGTTGCTATGAATTTATTGCTATAGCATTGTTGTTGCTATGGTAAGTATGG
>NW_023596378.1:165940-172096 GCF_011947565.3 Pollicipes pollicipes | reverse complement strand
TATTCAGATGTGCTTTATGGGCATGCAATTTCCTAAGTGAAAAGGTCTGTCCGCTGTTTTACGAGCGCAGAATTGCATTACAAGCCATTTTTGCATTTATGTGTTACGTCGGAAAAAACGGTTGCATTTGTATTTTACAAAGGCGTAGTTGTCATCATGCTGAGAGCGGGATGTGGGAGATGCACATCATCTAACTGGCACAACTTTTGGTTTATGGACCATAGCAATGCACCGCGTGACTCCCTCAGACGCCCGCCCGGGATCGACACAATCCGCAGTCCACGGCCTGTCCACGGCCATACATCCGCAGTCCACGGCCTGTCCTCGATCTTGATTCGTCATGATAGGGAACCATGACCAGCTGAAGTTCAGGCTCCAGCCGCTTCAGCGCGGTGAGGCGGGGAGCACCTCAGCGACTGCCAGCACGGGCCACGGCACGGTTCATAACACGCGTCAGCTCTGTCGTCGAGGAGAGCCGTCATCGGCCCTCACTGGCGGTGCGGTCGAGAGAATGGTGCCGGTTGACCCCCCCCCCCCCCCCCCCATGTTCGGCCGACCAGTCCACGCCACGGCTTCGGTCGCGGTGCGGACCGCGGCGTAACAGGTGGCCAGCGTCGCCAGCTCCAGAAGGTCACCAGTTCGGTGCGGCGGCATCCCAGGCCGGCAAACGACGTGCTGCTGCCAGCCAGGCCGGCAAATGACGTGCTGCTGCCACCCAGGCCGGCAAATGACGTGCCGCTGCCACCCTGGCTCCGCTGGGACCCCTTTGTCAGAAGACCAGCCGAGCCCATCGCCAGGGAATTCGACGCGAGAGGAGACGTGGCGGCTCAGCCATGAGAGTGGTATGCGTGGCTCCTGCTGACGGTCGCACTTGCTGGATGAGCGCCGTGCGGAACACGCCGCCGAAAAGGAGTGGTGCAGCACGCACTGGAGGAGCGGTATAGTCCGCGCTGGAGGAGCCGTGCTGTCCTCACTGGGGAGCGCTGCAGTCCTCACTGGGGGAGTGATGCAGTCCGTACTGTAGGAGCGGTGCAGTCCTCACTGGGGGAGCGGTGCAGTCCGTACCGGAGGAGCGGTGCAGTCCTCACTGGGGGAGCGGTGCAGTCCGTACCGGAGGAGCGATGCAGTCCTCGCTAGGGAGCGGTGCAGTCCTCACAGGGGGAGCGGTGCAGTCCGCGCTGAAAGGGCGCTGCAGTTCGCACCAGAGGAGCGCTGCAGTCCTCACTGGGGGAGCGGTGCACTCCTCATTGCGGGAGCAGTGCAGTCCATACCGGAGGAGCGGTGCAGTGGGCGCTGGAGGAGCGGTGCAGTCCTCACTGGGGGGGGGGGGGGGGCGGTGCAGTCCGCGCTGAAGGAGCGCTGCAGTCCGCATTGGAGGAGCGGTGCAGTCCTCACTGGGGAGCGGTGCAGTCCTCACAGGGGGAGCGATGCAGTCCGCGCTGAAGGAGCGCTGCAGTCCGCACCGGAGGAGCGGTGCAGTCCTCATTGGGGGAGCAGCGCAGTCCATACCGGAGGAGCGGTGCAGTGGGCGCTGGAGGAGCGGTGCAGTCCTCACTGGGGGAGCGGTGCAGTCCGCGCTGGCGGCGGGTGCGTGACACTGACGGTGAGCGCGGATGTTGTCCTGTCGCTGGCCGTGGGTGGCGGCTGGCGGAATGGCCGCTTTTTGCCGGAGGGCGGGCCTGCTGCGGCGCAGTGTATGCCGCCCCGGCCGGGGTCGGCCCCGGCCCTCCGCCCTGCGCCGGCTGCTGCGTGCGACGGAACGTGGGCCTCCCATGCCGGCGCCGCTGCCGCCCACCTTTTTACGGCAGCTGCACGCGGCGCAGAGCAACGCCTCCTTTACTACGGCTGGCCGGCAGGCTGCAGGTGTGCCACCAGCGGCCGGGGTATCGCGAGTCGGTAGAGCGCTGCTGGGCGGCTATTTGCTGTCATGTTATCCATTGCTTGCCAAAATCAAACACTTGCCTCACGGTAGTGCTGTTTATGCTGGTAACAAGTGTGCAAGAACATGCCAAATACCTGTCATCCTTTCTGATCGGACCACCCTGACGTATAATCCACATCACTATGCTGATCGAAGCCGACCGGCATGGAGGCGGCGCGCCTCTGCAGCCGACTGTGTGGCTGCAGCGCCGCCGCTTCCTGTAGCCGGTGCTCAGACATCCTCCGACCCGTCGACCGTGTCGTTGTTGACCCTTCCCGCGTGGGTTAGTGGGACAGCGGGCCCAGGCCGCCGGCCGGAAACGGAACGGGCGCGACCTGGCCTCACTCGGGCCTCCCGGGACGCCGAGGCCCGACGGCCCGACAGACCGGCCTTGAAGGCGCACTGGCGCTCGGTCAGCGAAAAATGCATTGCGCGTGGCGTTCCGAGAAGGCATCCCTCCGCTTGTTAGCGCGGTTCCCACCGCGCGTCTGAAAAAAGCGGCGGCCGTGCAGCGTTGCCATTGTCCTCATACTTCGTTGCGGACATGACAAGAACCAAGCGATGGAGCTGACGACTGCGTGCATGGCCGACACTTTTCACCCACTACGATGAGCCGAGGCGAGTGGAAAAGTGGTAACTGGTGCTGGCCACAAACCGCGGACTAGGCGCGTCGACGTAGACTGGGCTCATGCCCCGCCCACCCCGTCCCTCATTGTGTAGCGCACTCGAACAGGCCGTCGATGATGACCTTGACGTCACACTCTAGGGGCGAGGATGCTTGAGTGCTGCACTGCGCTCCACCAGCGTCACACATCAAACCACACTTCACCTCAGTCACAGCGTCGACGCTGGGCGCCGGCCGATGTCACCCGTACTGTTGTGACATGTCCTGCCCTGCCCCGTCCTGTCCTGTCCTGTCCAGCCCTGCCCTGCCCTGCCCTGCCCTGCCCTGCACTGCCCTTCCCTGCCCTGCCCTGCCCTGCCCTGCCCTGCCCTGCCCTGCTCTGCCCCGTCCCGTTCTGTCCTGTCCTGTCTTGCCCTGCCCTGCCCTGCCCTGCCCTGCCCTGCCCTGCCCTGCCCTGCTCTACCCTACCCTTCCTAACGGCGCCACACTCCAGCCCAGCCCAGCCTGGCTCTGCCCGCGTACCTCGCTCGGCGCTCTTTCGCCTTTGTTAATGAGACCTGCGGTATGTGCCAGTGGGGCGGGTCTGACCGCGCGTCGGATTGAGGTCGGCACCGCCGAGAGGTGCGTATCGTGACGAGCGGACAGCCGGTGCCGGTGGGGATGTTGCTCCGGTCCAATGACAGCGCGGGTGGTACTGTCGGAGATGTGGCTCCAGTCGCGGTGGGGATGTTGCTCCGGTCCAATGACAGCGCGGGGTATTGTCGGAGATGCGGCTCCAGTCGCGGTGGGGATGTTGCTCCGGTCCGATGACAGCTCGGCGTACTGTCGGAGATGTGGCTCCAGTCGCGGTGGGGATATTGCTCCGGTCCGATGACAGCTCGAGGTACTGTCTGAGATGTGGCTCCAGTCGCGGTGGGGATGTTGCTCCGGTCCGATGACAGCTCGGCGTACTGTCGGAGATGTGGCTCCAGTCGCGGTGGGGATATTGCTCCGGTCCGATGACAGCTCGAGGTACTGTCTGAGATGTGGCTCCAGTCGCGGTGGGATGTTGCTCCGGTCCGATGACAGCTCGGCGTACTGTCGGAGATGTGGCTCCAGTCGCGGTGGGATGTTGCTCCGGTCCGATGACAGCTCGAGGTACTGTCAGAGATGTGGCTCCAGTCGCGGTGGGATGTTGCTCCGGTCCGATGACAGCTCGAGGTACTGTCTGAGATGTGGCTCCAGTCGCGGTGGGATGTTGCTCCGGTCCGATGACAGCTCGGCGTACTGTCGGAGATGTGGCTCCAGTCGCGTGGGATGTTGCTCCGGTCCGATGACAGCTCGAGGTACTGTCAGAGATGTGGCTCCAGTCGCGGGGGGATGTTGCTCCGGTCCGATGACAGCTCGGGGTACTGTCGGAGATGTGGCTCCAGTCGTGGTGGGGATGTTGCTCCGGTCCGATGACAGCTCGGGGTACTGTCGGAGATGTGGCTCCAGTCGCGGTGGCCCACCGAGCGCCAGCTGAGGCGCGTCTCCAGTCTGGCGACCTGCGAGGAACCGGACGGAGGGGCGCGTCTCTAGCCTGCCGGCTTGGCAGGAACCGGACAGAGGGGCGCGTCTCCAGTCTGCCGGCCCGCCAGGAAACGGACGAAGGACGCGTGTCCAGTCTGGCGACCTGCGAGGAACCGGACGGAGGGGTGCGTCTCCAGTCAGCCGGCCTGCCAGGAACCGGACGGAGGGCACATTGCTTACAAAGGCCGGCCTGGTATCGACCGGAGACTCATCTCAGGCCTGGAGACGGGCCGGATACACAGCGGAGACGGTCTCGAGGCAAGCCTCACCGCCCCGTGCTCGCTCCGCTGGGGTTGCTATAAGTCTCCACTGGGTTCCGTCAGAGCTGGTTTACATGCCCGAGGTGCTACACACTCCGAACTCGGATTCGTAGACCGGATAAACCGGATTATGTTGGAGAATTCTTGCAAGATGAATTGCCACTAATCCTGATAACATGTTGGAGACAAGTGTCAAACGCCAGACACAACGCCCGGAGGTGTTCGACCCACTGAAGCTGCACGTGACGGGGTGAAATCCAAGGCAAGCGTTAGTCGTGACGCCTGGCCGTTACTGCATCGCCAGCCCCCAGTGTGCAAAATCCGCGCGCTGCGGTACAAGTCTGGCCCGTTTTTCCCGTGGTGCGCGGACTTTCCTCGGCTTACCTGCCGCTATCAGCACGACCGCCAGGAATGGGTGCGGAGTGCGGCGAGCCGCGCGGCCGGGCACGCCCGTGACGCTCGCTGCGGCACGGTGACGTCATTTTACTCGCGAGGAATGGCCAAACGGGCCGCGGCTAATTCTAAGGGATGGATGCTTAGCCGCGCCTTCGCTGCATTGGTAGCAATGTGCGGTTTTCATGTCATTGCTGGGGAATGCGTGGGATTCTCGTCGGAGGGCGAGCCTGGGTGCCGCCAATTGCTTGCATCTCTCCACGCAAGCATGTGCCACTCTGTAGTCGGTCTTTTTTTCTAATTTGCCGTTGAGAGTCGATCGTCGGATGTCGGCGTGTAAGCCGGCATGTTTGAATGATGTCTCCACTAAGGCCTGTCGTGTCACGCCATCCGTCATTTTGTAGTCGATCGTGTCGGGAGTATGTAAATTCGCATCAGTTGATCCGAAGCATACATTATTTATGAGACTCTTGAGAGAACAGCTGGGCCCGCGTCTGTTGGCACAGCAGCTGGCACGAACTCTGTCGCATGGTCCTAAAACCGCGGGATGCTTTGGTGCAATCACATGATCGGACAGAACCACTAACGTGACGTCTGATGAATACGAACTGAAGGCCGACACGTTCTTTAAGATCCATGTATTCTGAGCATCGCACAGAAAAGTTTTGGAAGGGTGATTGGAACGTTTTTGCTATGAAAGATCTGGAATGTAGCTACTGATGGGTATATCCATTATCATTAATTTTGCTGCAACTCGGAATGAGCAGACATTATCAGCGCGCGGGCGCAGGACGGGCATCTGTCTTCAGGCAAACGTGAAACTCCGGATACCGCCGACAGCTGGTCGCCGTGTGCTCAGGAAAATTATTTATCCTCGCCGTACAACGTATTCTATATTTTCAACCTTAGGACACAACGCTGTTAGGACAGTGCTGTTGGCCTGAGCAGGGGCCTCAGACGGAGTATGGCACGCTCAGGTAACCCGACTGTGGGGATGTCAGACAGTGCCCTCCACTGACCTGATCAGAGCTCCCAGCCGTTGTCCCGGCCCCTGTCCTGCCCTGTCCTGTCCTGGCCAGGCTCACTGGCCCGACCTTGCACCGGCAGGGGCTGTGTGCAGGCCCCTGTCGACCTGATCAGAGTCCTCATCCGTGTACGGGGCCTCTCTGACGGCCCGATCTCCACCCTCGACGCCGGCCGAGCGCCGGGCAGCTCCGTGTACGGGGCCTCTCTGACGGCCCGATCTCCGCCCTCGACGCCGGCCGAGCGCCGGGCGGCGGGCGGTCCGCTAGGAACGGCCACGAGCGCCGCAGCGGCGCCACAGCCGCCACGCTTTTTGCCGAGCCGGCCAGCGTGTAACGCGCCCCCAAACGCACGGCCGGCTGGCATCGCTGAGCGTGCCATCG